>NW_015150829.1:223533-233499 GCF_000732505.1 Cyprinodon variegatus
GGAACTACTAGACACATCTGCAATCAACAACAATTATTGAAGATTTCCAGAGGACTTCACCATTGAAATTCACCAGAGATATAGTGAAACTGACAATGCCCACGTGCATGGCAGCTGGATGTTGGAATACATCGGGTAAAAGTGAAAAAAAAAGAAAGTTTTTTCACCTTTCTCTTTCTGATTCCTGATCCTCCTGGGACTTGATCAACAGCCGATACCGCACCGTGATGTCACAAACCAGTAGGTGGCAGTAGAGTTCTTTGACAAACATGGATGCCTCCAGTAAAGCACATTCACATGAAAATTACTCTGAATTAAAAACACTGATCATTTATTGAACAGTATGGAATAATTTCATACTTAAAGTTCTTTCAGAAGTTTGAATCCTGAATATGACCAAACTTTTCCTTTAAAGGTCGATTCTTAATAAACAGCGAGAGGAAACCCTTTAATGGGTTCATCTCTGGAGTCGACATCTCAGCAACTTTTCAGGTCGTTTTTTAAAGTCATTTCCTTTCATTTTCATCAACAGTCTCTTTAAGAAACGCATTTTTTTAAAGTTTAAACTGTGTTTCAAAGTCTTATCTTTATGCCAACTGAACACGGTGTGACTCACTGATAAGAACCAAAGCAGCAGATCCAGTATGGGGCGCTAAAATGAGCTTTAAATCAAACTACACAAACTAATTAGGGACCAGGTCCTAAACATCTGCTCCATCTTATAATGATAAGAAAACCTGCCTTCATGCTGAGCCTATAGGAACCAGCCAGCAATAGGTAGGGTGGGGGCAGACCAGCTGGACGCAGTCAGTAATGATGTTCTTCATGGTTCTGATTTGATTAAAGCTGATTCTGAAAGTCCAAATCAGGACTTTTCAGCTCCAAGCGGCCAGAAGAGATCCAAAACTGTGGTTCCTCCTCCGCTTTAATGTCCTGATAGGATCTGGACCTTTGGACAGAACCAAAGGAACAGAACCATGCAGCTGGATGGCAACCAGCCGGGCCTCCCAGCATCATCCTCTGCTGGTTCCTAAGTCCAGGTGGAGCTGCAGTAAGCCGCACTAAGCCACAGAACAGAACCGGCCGCCAACAGGTTCTACTGCGGCTTCTGTCACCGACCCGTTCAGTTCAGATGGTTTAAAGTCGTAGGGAAGCGGCTGTTCCAAACGTTGCATTTCCGAATTCTCCCGAGTGGTGCACGACTTTACACCAGTGAATAAAGTGAATGATTGGTCGATTATCAAGGGGGCGGGATTGTCGTGCGGAAGGTTCGCAAGCAAGTTTGGTTGTGGCTGGTTTGTCGGAAGCATCTTGCTAACCAGTTAGCATCTTAGTGCTAGTAGGTTCCCAATGGGACCAAGTAGCACTAAATTGGTGACTTATAAACGACACTGTCAAGGAACTACAGATGACCGTTGATATATGATTGGCCGAATTTAGGTGTAAAAGCTGACTTATAACGAACTGGCCTGCATGAGATTACGAGAAAAAAAACAGATTTTAAGACAGGATTTTTTTTTTTATAGAAATTTTCTAACTTTGAGACATATCGTCTGATAAAGACTACATTTATATACATGTTTAAGCCAGAATGATTTAACATTTAAATATGATTTCCCTACAACTTTAAAGCACAAGGACAGCGTTACTCTGAGGACTGCAGGGTTGGAGACAGAAGCCTGCCGCACCTTTCAGATAAATAAGAAAATAAAAACAGATTATTTTATCTGTTTGAATTTGGATCCAAATCAAATGGAGCCTTTCCCACCGTGGTTCTGGCTCTGGTACCACAGTCCTGCTGTGTTTGGTGGCGACCAACAGGATTCATGCCAGCAGAACCTCCATCTCCAACAACAGAACTCTAACCAGAACAAAATCCACTCAACGGTTCTGAAAGATTGACGGTTCTGATAAACCTGCAGCGATTCTGATCCGACTGTTAGCTTGAAGAGCTTCAACAGGTGTCTGGTTCCGAATCAAAACAATTCAGCAGCGTAAACTGGGTCAAACCTCCTTCACAGAGAGGTTTGGAACCCGGTACCAGTTATCAGAGCTCCTGACAGGAGCTGGACCCAGGTCTCTGGTCCTTGGTCCATAGTCTGACCCGTTCTGAACAGAACCGTGTCTGAAAGCAGCTAAAGAAGCAACAGGAGGTTTTGCAATGGATCCGTCTCCCAGCAAAGTATTAAACCAAACCAGAACCAGAATCTTTCCCCAAATGGTTTCAATAAGGCTGGAACAAACTGAGCTAAGTGGTTCTGATGGGAAACACTGGGAGTGAGTGGACACACCTCCAAAGCGGGCTGCGGCCCGGTGCCGGGATGGAGACACCAGCTCCTTCACCATCTGCAGAACCTGCATGTTAGGGGGAGGCAGCAGGAGGCGTCCTGAGCCGGCGGCGCCTCTCGCGCCCCAGGACCTCCTCAGGACTCATCACCTCCCAGCAGGACTCCCAGATCCTCGGTGACGCCGGCTCCAGGTGCCAGATCCGGTCCCGGCTGCTGCGGTTCGGCCGCGTTTCCCGGGTCGCCTGCAGAAGCTGCAGCTTCAGCAGCAGGACGCCGCTGTTCAGGCTGCGCTCCGACGCACCAAGAGGCGCCGCGGTCTGGACTCCACTCCTGGTGGCAGGGAGGCGGACGCTGTTCGCCGGCGGCTCTGCAGACTGAGCGCGCTCATGTCCGTGTGATGTGTGGCTCAGCTGGAGCGCCCCTCCCTCCTCTTTGGATGCTGAACCGAAGCCATCGGTCGCTCCCTGCTGCAGCTGCCTTCCTGCTCCCCTCCTCTCATCCTCCAGATCCACATTAATGAGCGCCTCCACAGCACCCCCCACCCCCATTGTACTGCTGTATCTCCCCCCTCACCTCCCTCCCTCCCTCCCTCCCTCTGCTGTGAAGCTGAAACATGAGCAGAATGGAAAGTGATGATCTGGACCACCCAGACGGAACGCCTTCCACCCTCTCCTCTCCTCTCCTCTCCTCTCCTCAGTAAAAAGTTTCCCTCTGATCAACGATGGAAATCCCAACTTTGGTCTCATCAGTTGGTCTGAATGCAGAAGATTGGTCATAAATCAATAATATGCTTCATTCTCAGGCAGCAGAACCAGATGCTTCCTCTCAGAATACCATCAGTGACAGGAGGACGCTCAGATAACGCTTCTGATTGGTTAATACAAACATTCCAGGTAACCTGCAGGTGTATTTTGAGGAAACGCTGCAAAAGGGGTTGCTTCCTGCTGGATTAAACTGGAAAACTTAAAAACTAAATATAGATATCAAGAGGAGGAGGTGAACCTCCACCTGTTGCGCTGTCCAGTGTCCTACTATCGTGCGGTTCTGGAAGGAGGCGGGGTCTGTTACTAGGGTTGCCAACTCCCTGGAAAAAAAAAAAAGGGACCCCTCATGTGCGTGCCAGCTGACCCCTGCCTTTACCCCTCCAGGCGTGGGGATTTTTTGCGTGTTTTTTTTAACTATTTGACTCAAATCTGCATTGATTTGCATGCATGTTACTTCAAGGCTATTTGAAGGTAATTCTTTACTATCAGGAAGTCCACAAACTGTAGTTAAAAGCCTTCAGCTGATCCAAAATGCTTCAGCCAGAGTTCTGATGAAAATTAAAGAGAGAGATTTTATCTCTCCTATCCTGGCTTCTCTTCATTGGCTTCCTGTTAAATCAAGAATAGGTTCTGCTGGATGTTTCTTTATGTTAGAAGGGAGTTTTTCCTCTCCACTGTCGCTACAAGCTTGCTTAGTGTGAGGGATTGCTGAAGAGTCAATAAGTCAAAATCACAATCAACTGGTTTTCCTTAGATAGAAAACTTTGAATCAATTTCACTGTATGATTTGGTGAATAGAATAGAAATAATACGGGAGAAAGTGCGTTCCTTTTCCTCTAAATACGGGACAGGTGCTTCTATTTCTAAATACGGAATGATTCCATTTTTCAAGGGATGGTTTGTAACCCTATCTGTGACCAACAGGTAGGTTAATCCGGGTTTGTTAACTGTTTATTAACCGGGTTTTATAAATGAGTGACTCAAAGCTAACCTTTGGAAGCTCCTGAAGCAGATCAGAGATGATCATTTTCTTTCATGGAACAGTTCAGAACCAGGCCATCCCTCCAGAACCGACATAAAACCCAGATTGGTTTGCAGAAATCCTCAGTGAAAAGCTTGAAAACTGAACTGATCCCAACGTCTAATTTTAAATCTCCTGATCAGGGTCAGACCACTATTAAAAGTGATTAACCCGAAACAGAAATGTTTATTCTGACTCCAAAGCATCCAGAGGTTCTACTGCAAGAAAAGTTTATAAAGTGATAAACCCAATAAGGTTCTGATGAACAGGAGAGTTTGACTGAACCAGGAAAATAGAACCATAGATATCAGAGTCCCTGTTGAGATCTGAGCGCAGTTTAAAAGTGTTTCTGTTTCAAGTTGGTATCGTTTCACAGTATTTGGTTTAAAATCTTTCCATTTTACAGCATTTATGTTTTACAGCCTTTTCTTAAAAATCCCTTTTTTTTCCCCTGTTTCAAAGAATTTATGCTGTAAAACATTTGTTTAAAAACTTTTCGTTTTTTAAAATGTTTCAATTTGAAAATGTTTCTCTTTTAAAATGCTTCTCCTTTAAAATTTTAAAACGTTTCTCTTTGAAAATTTTTCAATTTTCAAACGTTTCTCTTTAAAAATCCTTTTTTTCCCTGTTTCAAAGAATTTATGCTGTAAAACATTTGTTTAAAAACTTTTCGTTTTTTAAAATGTTTCAATTTGAAAATGTTTCTCTTTTAAAATGCTTCTCCTTTAAAATTTTCTCTTAAAATGTTTCAATTTTAAAGCATTTCTCTTTTAAAATGTTTACATTTTAAAATATTTCTCTTTTAAAACGTTTCTCTTTGAAAATCTTTCAATTTTCAAACGTTTCTCTTTAAAAATCCTTTTTTTCCCTGTTTCAAAGAATTTATGCTGTAAAACATTTGTTTAAAAACTTCTGTTTTTTAAAATGTTTCAATTTGAAAATGTTTCTCTTTTAAAATGCTTCTCCTTTAAAATTTTCTCTTAAAATGTTTCAATTTTAAAGCATTTCTCTTTTAAAATGTTTACATTTTAAAATATTTTTCTTTTAAAACGTTTCTCTTTGAAAATCTTTCAATTTTCAAACGTTTCTCTTTAAAAATCCTTTTTTTCCCTGTTTCAAAGAATTTATGCTGTAAAACATTTGTTTCAAAAATTTTTTGATTTTTAAAATGTTTCAATTTGAAAATGTTTCTCTTTTAAAATGTCTCATTTAAACTGTTTCTCTTAAAATGTTTAAATTTTAAAACATTTCTCTTTTAAAACATTTCTCTAGGAAAATGTTTTAATTTTAAAACAATTCTCTTTTAAAATGTTTCAATTTCAAAATGTTTCTCTTTCAAAATGTTTCTCTTTTAAAAAGTTTCAATTTTAAAATATTTCTTTTAAAACATTTCTCTTTGAAAATGTTTCAATTTTAAAACATTTCTCTTTGAAAATGTTTCAATTTTAAAACGTTTCTCTTTGAAAAAGTTTAAATTTTAAAATATTTCTCTATGAAAATGTTTCAAAGAGAAAAGTTTCTCTTAAAAAGTTTCATTTTTTTTTAAATTTCTCTTTTAAAACACTTCTCTAGGAAAATGTTTCAATTTTAAAATGTTTCTATTTTATGTTTTAACGTTTGTCTTTCTAAATGTTTCCATTTAAAAATATATTTTTTTAAAGTTTCTCTTTTAAAAATGTTTCTGCCTTCAAACCTTTGTGTAAAGCGTTCCTGCTGACCGCGCTGCGTCTCTCAGCGTTCCCGTTTCCAGTGATAAAGCATCTCTGCATGTTTGCCTCCTCAGGCAGAGAAACAGAAAGCCCAATTACTGCATTGCTGGACTGGCTCTGCAGCTGCTGTTGCCATGGTTCCGACCCGGCGTTGCTAGGCTGTGACCCCACTCTGTGAGGTGAAGAGTTTTACAAAAGCAACAGTGGCCACTTCAGTGTCGACTGGAGATAAATAAGTGACACCAAAGCTAAAATCCATTATTTCTGAAACAGAGGACCTGCTGTTTCTAACCATGCAGGCTGTCAGCAGAAATCATTCCAGTTATTTCCATCTTCCTTTTAAAAAACTCTGATTTTAAAGGTGTTCTTCTGCACTCATTCCAGGTTTAAATTTATTCTGGATTTCCCGTAATCCGGCAAGTTCAAACTTCACCCATAAATGACATCATCATCTTCATCTTCTGAAGACCTGCTCCAAGGTGAGAAGAAGAAAGCAGAGGAGCCTCCTGTGGTGAAATGGATTGAGCAGCTTTTAGCGACAGAAAGGGAAGCAGATCAATAAGCTTTCCTCTTCATCTGATGATAGAAGAAACTGTCCTGTCTGACGCATCTCTGGCGTGATCTACAGGCCGCCTTCCCCTGCTGGAAATGCTCCTGTTCCCTTCATAGAAATAATCCTATAAAATACAGGAAAATTCTCAAAAAAAATCTCCCTGAGATCCAAACTGTCTGGTTTTTATATCTGTTGGACAGATTGGATCTGGAAGCAGATTCTCCATTTATTTCCACTCCTGCTGATGTTAAACCCTTATAGGAACTCAGTGAAATACTCTGATAATCCACATTTCAAGCCAATGTTACTGGAATCCAGGAAAAGACCTTATTACTTTTATAACATTCAAAAAATATGGATATTTTGATGGCAAAAAACGTATGTCAAGTAATAACAAGAAACGCCATCTTGCCCGAATATATTAAGAAAAATAACAAAAGTGCTTCTTTAATAAATTCATGAAAATCACTCTAAGAGAGATGAAAGAAACAAATTTTTTGCTACAACTTAACCTTAGAGGCATTAAAGCTGATACTGCCACTTCCATTTTTTAGTTTATAAACCTAAATATAATTTTAAACTTTACTTTTTTAACTTTTCAATTAGCTTTTTACCTTTTTTCTTGACTTCAGCTTAATTTCCAGTAGGTAATATATCCTTTAAGGGCTCATCTAATTGGTCAAATGCTAAAATAAGATGAACAGTTACTGAGGGACGCGGGGGACTCCATTTGTAAGGGGAAGGCAAGTGATAAACGACGGTAACTTGCCCTATAAAGGGTTAAGGAGCTGAGAGCAGAGCTGATGGTGGCGGCACTGATTGAAAGTGGTCGGTGCTGATCGCTCGGAGCATCGATTAATGCTGCCTGCTGCAGCTTTCACCGTCCTTCAGCATATGAGGCAGAAACAGGATCAGCCAGGGAGGGTTGGCAATCAGCTGGATGGATGCAAGCTTGAAGACGTTTCCCTTCCCATACAGGAATAGCATTGAGTGCCAGGTTTTAAACAGTAGACCAGGGGTAACCAATTAAAATCAGCAGGGTTTAAATAAAGAAAATCATCAAACAGTAAAGGTCTGGAGACATTTTTAATTATAATCTGTACACTCAAACCAGAGCTACTCAAGTGGAACATTTTTAGTTTCACCTGGTTTCATTTTGTAAAAAGTCTCCTTTAAGAAGTCTTTTGCTGTCCGATTATTAATTGATTAAATCCGATTAATTGATTGGCAAAATAATTGTTAGTTGCAGCCCTCATATCTATTTATAATTATATATATATTCAATGTATTTAAATGGAGCAATAAAGGAGATAATAGATTTCAAATGTTTTTATTTAGAAATGTTTATTTAAAGCATCTCTTTTTAGAGTGATGGAAAAAAATAATTCATGGTGTCAATTACTGTGATGATTGATGGTTTAATTGGTAATTAAAATAATTGAGAGCTGCTTCCTCAGACATGCTGACAGGGAAGGTTTCCCCAGAGACTTGAGGAATAACTGCAGACCCATTCTAGCTCTGAGAGATCTAGAAAAAAGCAGATAGAATGACTATCTCCCGCCGACGCTCCCACTTCCTGTCCTTCCCAGTTTCCTTTCCCAGCGTTGGCACGGTGCCGCTCAAAGCGATGGAAACCAAACGGAAAGATCATCTAAGCTCTGCCTGGCAGCTTCCTGTTTGTCTGCCCCGTGTCACTTCCTGCTCCAAGCATGCAGCCTTCTGACCAATCAGAGCGCAGCTCCAGTGTCCTTCATGGTCGGAGGGTTTAGATGGAGGCTGCTCAGAACATCTCCAGGGTTAAAAACGTCAAAGATCCTTTTGTTTATTTTCCTATTTTCCTCTCATCCTGACTTTATGCCTTGTAAAGCTGATGATTTTGAATTGGTTTCACTGGTTTTATTTTATTTTCTGTTACTTTTAACTTGTCAAACGAACGGAGCAGAAGCTGCTGTGTTTATAAAATCCTTCATCTTTAGCCGATAGCTGTTCCTCTCTAATGGAAAGCCAGCCTGTCCACATCCACAGGCTGCAGCATCACAGCCGTTCTGGTTCTGACCTCTCCCAGGCCTGCATGGCTCCACAGCTCATAGACGGATGAACGGAGCCTGACAGTCAGAGCAGAGGGTCGCACTGGAGGCCACCACATTTACCCACAATGCTCCCTGTCGCCCTCCCCTCCCACGGCCCAGTCAGGAGGCCGTCATTCATCAGGTTGGGAGTCGTTTTTCACAGAGGTTCTCTTTAGGAAAAGGTTTCTGCTGCAGAGGAAGTGGATGTCCTCCAGAGTCCAGTTTCTTTGCTCATGTCTTCTTCTCTTCAGCTCAACGGGATGCATCCATGGATGAGGAACGATTTAGTGTCTGCTGAACTCCTTCTGGAATACTATCCTCCTGTCGAGTTTTTAGAACATATGCATATTTTCCTTCCACTAAACTTTCAATCAAACACTAAAGGGCTGGTTATCCTCCTGCAGCAGCTTGTTGCAGATATTTTTGCAGATATTTTTAGATTAGAATATTGAAGCGTGGTCTGCGCTGTTATTCCACGCCACAACGCAACAGGGACAATCTAGAACTAGCTGTGGGTCTAGATACGGCCAAGGCGGTGAGGAAGTGGGGGCAAGTTTGTGCGACAATGGAGGGACATGAGGGCGAAAAAGAGCGGGGATCCAGGTGGAAAAGGGTGCCAGTGTTCTCGCACACTTCGCTCTTCTAGCTGCTCCATTTTCCACAATGGAGGTCATGCAAACAAAACAAGCCAGTAAGGTACCAAACAGATAAAACGCATAGTTTAGAGCCAATGTAGATTTGACCAATCAGAGGCCTCCTGTCTGGGTCACCAACAACTTTGCAGCAGTGTCTGCAGAAGGCACATTTGGGATCACTGCGACACACGCAGACGACCTGGTTTCTGAGCATAAATCAGCCTTTATGCTACATTCACACCTAAAGCAGCAGAGGCAGCTGGTTTACATGCAGAGTCAATGGTTGATGCTCCTCAATGTGCAGAAAAAAGGTCCTGCAGCGCATTTTGAGCAGCAGGTGGAGTTGGAAATATTTAACTTTAGCTGCAGGCCGCACCACATCAACCGATGAGAGAAGCTGATATGAGAGCTGGCAGGGAGGCAGACACAGCACTGCTGATGCAGAGCGCTATGATCACTCCTCTGAAACAGTTTAATAACAGCTGAATTAAGAAAGTCGTAGGGTAGCAGCTGTTCCAACCGTTGCATTTCCAAATTCTCCGTAGTGGTGCCCGACTTTATACTAGTGAATAAAGTGAATGTGATTGGTCCTTTATCAAGGGGGCGGGATTGTTGTGGCCAGTGTGCGAAATACCTGTCAATATTTGGGGGGGGTCCCCATCTCCCGATTGTTGCGCAATACCGATCTAAATATTCTCAATATGCAGTAGGCCTATAACATTTCAAAGTCAAAGTCAGCTTTAATGTCAATTATTCACATTCACCAGACATACAAGGACTGGAGAGGACTCGGTAGGCAATAAAAAATGTTTATTTTTATTATCCAGAAGAACTTTTTATTAAAAAGTTCTACTGGATTCACTTTGTATTAGATTTTTTCCTGCTTCACAAAGGTAGGCAGCAGCTTGACATGAAGCCATGATGGCA
>NW_015150829.1:233961-237006 GCF_000732505.1 Cyprinodon variegatus
CCCGGACCCCCCCGTATTTCGCACTCTGGTTGTGGCGGAAGGTTCACAAGCAAGTTTGGTTGTGGCCGGTTTGTCGGAAGCATCTTGCTAACCAGTTAGCAACTTAGTGCTAGTAGGTTCCCAATGGGAAATTGCATTGGGACCAAGTAGCACTAAACTGGTGACTTAGAAACGACACTGTCAAGGAACGACAGATGACCGTTGATATATGATTGGCTGAATGTAGGTGTAAAAGCTGACTTATAACTAACTGGCCTGCATAAGATAACGAGAAAAAAAAAACGCCACAGATTTTAAGAAATAATTTTTTTTAATATACATTTTTAAGGCAGGTTTGACATTTAAATATCACTTCCCTACGACTTTAAAATGTGGCAAATTATGTTCGATTTTTATTAATCTGGTTCCTGGATTTTGAATTACGTACATGAAAAATGCTAACATCTACTTCCAGCCGCCGTGAACAGTAGCGGAAAACAGCAAAGAGGCGACCGGGCCAGAGGCTGCTGTTGAACAGGATTCCCAGTGTACGGGGGTCTGAGCGGCTCTGACAGTTTTCAGGCGGACTTTCTCACTTAAAAACATTAAAACTACTTTTTACCCACTGATCACAGCAAATATAGCTGCCATTGCTCCAGGCAAAGAAAGGATAGGGTAGCTCCACCCAACACGCATCAGACCCACTTTTCCTCCGCGCAGCTATAGCAGCTAAGATGCTTCAGCCGCGCGTCAGAACTAAACTTGGACAAGCATCATTAACGAAGCAGCACGCGCGTTTTTGCTGCTCCTGCTGCTTGCGTTCTGAACATAGCATTAGATTCTGGACTCACAATCCCAACATTTCTGAATTCAGTCTTCCAATGATAGGATGATAGATTTTAACTTTTTAAGAAACGGATCTGACAATTTTTATTAGCTGTAAGCCAGAAAGGAAACGTCAGAAACACGCAGGCATCTGCAGGATAAATAACTCTCTTCCAATTAAATTATAGAAGTAAAATAATCACCGACATGGAGCCATGTTAATGGGCTGGGATCAACCTGCAGAGATGAAGCCAGCAGGTTGAACCCTAAACATGTTTACAACATCATTATTTTGGCTTCCAGGAGTTAAAGTAGTAACTTTATTGCTTTCAAATATTTTGTTTTCTGTTGTGTTATGAAGTCAGGGCTCCAGGGCCTGTTTTATACTCAGATTCATGTCTTCTTGTAGGCCAGAGGATACTCAGCATCATGATGACATCACCTGCTTTAGACGCGCCTTCCACGACGAGACCAAACAACAATCTGGACACTTTCCTAAAGCCGTCCAGCGTCTGTCACTGAAGACAAACTTTCTGAGCGGAGGACGACTGACGAGAAATGTCAGGTCCACTCGGTCACCATGGCAACTAAATTTAGCAAGAGCATGAAAGGCTTGTGGCGAGGAAACACATCTTTGTGTGATGGAAACAGGAAATGAGGAGATAAATCTGTTTGCAGTACCTCTAACAGCTATTTCCCCCCCGAAATGTTTCTTTAAAATATCTGCAGCTGAATCACCGCCACTTTAGCTTATTTTCTGTTAAACAAACAGCTTGAGGAGTTTATTTACAGCTCCGACGCTGCGGGGAGAAAAACTCTGATGATGCGTTTGTTTGTCCCTCTCCTATCTACGCCTGCCAGTCCACTGAAACTGAGACTAACACTGGAGGTCTGCTAAAAACGTGGAGAACGTGACGATTAAAGAGCGACTCCAGGCCACAGAAGCCGTTTCTACGTCAAACATTCAGAGCTGCGATAAAACTTCAGGAAAGCTCCATAAAATAAAATCAGTGGCTGGAAACCGCTGGAGGGAACGTTTTTTTCACTGATCGCAGGGGGAACACACTTCCTTTCTTCTGCTTCTCCAAAAAAAGACGCAATAAAGTGATGAAAACATGTCAAATACTCAGCAGATTCTCACAACATGGTTTAAACTACTTCAACCCGCCTCTAACAGCATCAGAACGATCGTCCAGAATAAATCCTTTCAATCTGAAGCGATGGTCATCAGAGAGAAGCTTAATGAAGCTCAGGAGGAATCAATGCTGCTGTTAGACATAAACAACTTTTATTGTCGTTTTGTTCAGCTTTCAGACAGTAAATGAACAGCAGCTTAGCAGTGGAATAAGCATTTCCATTTAATAAAGTGCAGCAGTGATCAAATATAAAAAATCGATGTCTAATTTGTAGCTTCTAAGGGCGCTGTCCTTGCAGGATTTATCCAGCGTATGCCTAATGTCCCAGAATCTTCTAAAACGCTGGCATACCCTGAACTTTCTATATAGTTTTTTTAATTCTAAGTATACATAGAATATGTATAATGAGTCCAGAACTTATGGTCAACGACAGCCTAACTTATGCACAACGCACGGCGGCGTAATGCCCATGAGGGGGGTAGTGATGCGCCTGGAAGCGCCCGGTCTGCATAAAAAGATTTATTTGATCGCGGTATTAACCTAGCTGCTGTTTACCACCTAGCCAAAAAAGAAAATAAAGAAAAAGAGAGAAAGAAGGTTTGCAGTGGCAGCAGATTCAGCGTCATGTCTGCTAGGAAGTTGGTTGGCCGTGGGCGTGAACGCAGGGACGATCGATCACACTCACCTTCTTTCTCGCCCTATGATGGGGATGAAGTCTGGAGGAGAACTAATGGTTTTCTCTTGTGAAACTCCTCTTATACCAAAACACTGCTAATATGCCGTTAAACAGTAGCTGGAAATTAGAAACACGTTCAGCGCTCATCTGGACGTCAAATCATTCTGGCCTAAACATGTATAGAAATTGACTCTTTATCAGATGATATTGTCCCAAAAGTTAGAAAATATATATATATATAAAAAAAAAAAATCCTGACGTAAAATCTGTGGGTTTTTCTCGTTATCTTCTGCAGGCCAGTTAGTTCTACGTCAGCCTGAACACCTAAATTCGGCCAATCATATATCAACTATCAATTTTTTCGGTAATAACATCTTGATTCATATGTCGCAGCTAATATACGCAACGGTTGAAATCAGAATAATTTCC
>NW_015150829.1:240221-242302 GCF_000732505.1 Cyprinodon variegatus
AAATCTTTCATTCCTTTAGAGACAGCATGAAAAGTCAGCTGAGTACAAAACATAGAGAGGAAAACAAGAAGAAAAGGGACAAAACCTAGAACTAATAATGGATGTCTATTCTATTAACATTTCTCTATCTGTATAATGGGTCTGTTTTATGTGTTGACTTCTCAGTTCAGAGGGGCCCCTGCCTGTCTTTGCCCAGGGCCCCAAATTTCCTAAATCACTGCTGCACTTTATAAATGGAACTGTTCATTTCTCTGCTTTAAGCTGCTCATTCACTGTTGAAAAGCTGTGCTGTTTCTGTAAACAAGATCACAATAAAGTTTGCCTTAGTCTAAGTCAGACACACGAATAACCTTTCAAGACAAGTTGACAGGTTTTTCATTCAGCTTTCAGCCTGAACTTTGACTAGGCCACTCCAGAAACCTTTGACAGAGAGTTTTGGATCCTTTTCTTAACGTAGAACCCTGGATCTGACCTTTAACCTTCATCTCCAGGAGAAGCAGAGAACCGTAGAAGGTACCTGGTGATGGAGCTTTAATTTCCTTAAAACCAGAAACGACTCCAGAATAAAAGCTGCTGGGTTTTTCTAAGCCATCCATTTGAAAACAACATTTACTGCTTTATAAATGAAGGTAAAGGAAAATACAAAAGATCCGATTTGCAAAAGAGAAGTTTTTCCATCAGCCTCCAGTTTCCCTGCCATCCTGCTGCAGTGGACTGATGTGGCTTCTGAAGAACGGGAGGAATCTCTCAGATAAGTCTGATGGGTTATGCTCTGTGGGAAGTCAATTACACGTCGAGAGCTTCTGCCTCAGAGGAATCTGTGCCACACGAATGAAGCAGCCAGAAAAACAAGGCGGTTTGTGGAAATCATGACCACATGTTTGGCTGCTGCAGGGAAAACCCAGTGTTGTGAAACCCGACGCCGCTGCTGCTGTTGTCATTCCTGACGTGAATCTGACTGGGAAATCTTTACTAAGCTCCGTCGTCAGTCCTCTGTCAGGTTCAGATCTGCAGCAGGAAGCGCTGGAGGGGGTGAAGCGTAGAGGAGGGCTGCAGCGGGCCGACCGACCTGCCCGACCAGCAGCAGCCTCTTTCCAGAAACACTAACGCCAGTGTTTCCAGCAACTAGCCTGGAGACATTCTGTGGGCAGGGAGGCCCTGACAGCAGCGATGTGTCATCTTGTGTTCAACAGAGGAGGCATTTAAGTCCGACTGAACAAACAACAGAGCAGGAATAGCTGGAAACACCAAGGAGCTCTTTGGAAATGAAGAGGCAGCCATAAAAAGCCCCGCTGCCATCAGGCTGGAGGACTAATCTGGAGCTTCAGAGGACATGGACATAAAAATCACACCTCTACTAAACCCAAACTCAATCATTTGGGTCATTTTGAGAACCTTTTCAGGCTTTGGTGCCTCTAGCTATACTGGAGAGTCCTTTGACAGGCAGCCTCAGGACGTCTGACATGGGGGTAAAAAAGACAAAACCCTGGATGAAATATGCTTTTTTTAATCAAAGAACCAGAGTTATGGAGGTCAAGGGGGCTTTCCCAGCAGCCTATCCGAGGAAGAGGCCTCTTGGGCGGACACGTGCTGCATGAGAGAGACCCCCCCTGGAACCAGCTTCCAGAAGCTCCAGGAATGGAGGGCTTTGGCAGGTGGCCCCAGGGGGTGTGCTTTGTGGGTAAATAACCTCAAAACCTGGAGGAAACGTGCCTATTTAACACAAAACCAGATTCCTGGATGTCAAGGGGGCTTCCCCAGAAGCCTATCCAAGGAGGCGCATGGGAGAGACCCCCTGGAACCAGCTCCAGGAAGGGTTAACACCACAGCCACACATCCTTCACGCCATCAGGACTAGGTGTCCTGGTGATCTGTAGGTCAGTTGGGCTGATTGGGAGACCATCATGCTGACCCATGGAGCCAGTTATAACCACATACCCAACAGAGCAACCACAGCACACCTGGTGACAAAACGGAACTACCCACAAAGATTCCCAACATGTTGGGATAGAGATATGATAATACCAGAGGCCCAAAAGAGATTCCTTGGCAGGATGGATGGATGGATGGATGGATGGATG
>NW_015150829.1:245643-247544 GCF_000732505.1 Cyprinodon variegatus
TTGGGTGTACTATTCCTTTAAAATCAGCCTAACTCCACCCCACCCCCCTATTAGGCACACCTTATTCAACATTACAGCACACAGCTCCAACATCACGGTTATTTAGCTGATATTTTTTGCTATGATTTAAGATCCAAAGTGGGGTTCCTCAAGGCTCCGTTCTTTGACTATCGCTACATTCACACCTAAAGCAGCAGAGGCAGCTTGTTTACATGCAAAGTCAATGGTTGACGCGCATCAAGGCGCAGGAAAAGGTCACGCAGCGCGCTTTCAGCAGCTGAAGCAGCGCGTCATGAGCTCCTGAGCATCTGACGTGCGCAACGCGCTGCAAACGCAGCAGCTGCTGGAGCCGCTTAGAAGGAAATAATATTTAAAGGCAGGATGGTAATCTGGATGAACTGACTGCACAGATGAAGTTTTCAGGTGAATTTTAGTGTAAACATAAACCATTGCACCCATTAATCTGAGCAGACAGAACCAAAGAATTGACAGAATAAGCTGTTATTTCTTCTGTTCATAGTTTTTCGCTCGTTCATGAGTGCTAGATGAAGGAGATCCTGGTGAGGCTCTAAGATGGACCTCTAATCTTCTTGTTTTTACACATGAAAGGACCGTCCAGAGTGAGTCATCGGCCTCGTTAAGAGCAGAGAAAGGCGGCGCAGGTCCAGGCCAGCGTCTCTTTCTGCAGCTCTGTGTGCTGTGAGGGGTGGGGGGGCGTAATTAAGGTAATTAGCTCGGGATATCAACATCGTCAAGCATCTCCAGGCGAGGGAGTGAGTCTATCAAAGGTTGGGATAAATAATGGACGACATAAAAGACCTTTTCTCTGAGCTCCTGCTGCACATTAAAGCCACGAAAACAAGCCGCCTCTCCTGCTGTCAGCTCCAGGTTTCAGTTTTATAACTGCAGCGTTTCCAGGCTGCACATGGACTGATGCTTTGGATAAAACCTCCATCAGGGTGATGGATCGCTCCACCTGCCGTTACGCTCCTCAGCTCATCCATCATCCCTCCGTTTTCATCCAGCTTATAAACTCACATGTGCGTGCTGAGGGAGCATCGCCTTCCAATGAAAGGCTCAGACCTGCAGCAGCTCCATCAAACCATCATTTTAGATATCTGGGAAGAGCCCCTTTACTCTCACACCCCTAAATAAACCTGTGATATGAAGCTTTGGCCTCCCCGCCTGATTAAATGATCCTTTCTGAAGTCGATGGTTTGGTTTCCACCTCCAGCTGTAGCGATCAGCCTCCCAGCAGGAGGACCTCCACCCTGCAGGAAGCTGGAGAGGAGGTGAACATACAGAACATTATGGTGCACTTTGGCCCCGCCTCCTGACTCACACTGAGACCGCATCGTTACAGCCGCGCAGGAAGCTAACGCTGCACTCCCATCAGGCTTTGCAGCATGAATGATGAGGGCTGCAGCTCTTAACAGACCCGTTTACCATCTGCTCCTGCAGTCGGGAGCTGAATCTGCTGTACCGACATGTTTCAGCGGCGGGCCGCCCTCACAGTGGGAGGAAACGGCAGTTTAACAGATGCTAACCAACCAACCAGCAGCTACATGGAGCCCAGGCATCAGCAGGACAGACAATGAAGACGGAGAACATCTGATGGGTTTGTTTGGAGCAACGCAGCGCCGGAGAACCAAGGAGAGAACTATCATAACGGGCTAAGATGATCCTGATCAGAACAGGACATCAACTGAGTTCTGGACCGATTCTACAGAAACACGCCTTTATGACAAATGTTGGAACAAAGATGGATGGATGGATGGATGGATGAAGGATGGATGAAGGATGGATGAAGGATAAATGGATGGAAAGAAGTATGGATGGATGGATGGATGGATGGATGGATGGATGAATGGATGGATGGATGGATGGATGGATGGATGGAT
>NW_015150829.1:250627-252173 GCF_000732505.1 Cyprinodon variegatus
AAAAAAGGAGGATCCTGAAGGGAAATTTTTCCATCATCATCCTGGCAGCTGATCTGAGGGTCTGGATGGCAGCAAGGTAGACGAAGATCAGATAAATCCAGTGGAAGAAAATCAATCAAGCGTTTAAAAATAAATAAAAGCTTCAGACTAACTGGGCAGAGCACTGTGAGCCGGTGAAGAAAGGAGAGAACGACGGAGCAGCAGACATGGAAAGGCATGAAAATGAAAGTCAGGAAGACGTCTAGATCAGGTGGATACCCTTCAATTTTAGGAGGCTGAACTTTAACCCCAGGTGATCCGGTCCAAACCCAATCACTGCTGTCCCGTTCTCTCTATCCTGATCCGAATCAGAATGTTTCTAAAGCAACTGAAGAAGAAGGACAATCATACGGAACATTTCTTAGTGCGATCAAACCTGGGGACGAACGGGCCGAGGTTCTAGCAGTCCAAACGGTCCCTGTCTCTAAGTAACGGACCCTCAGAAGCAGAAATCCTCAGAGTCTGGGAGGAAAACCAGTCTGAGCGAGCTGGTTCTGGAGAAGCTCTGCAGCCCTACTGCTGGGTGGAAAGGAAAGCAGCATCTGCAACCATCCTAGAAGTAGACCTGAGAGTTTGGAGGAGGTTCAGCTTCCAGGAGGAGACCCTCCCTGAACATCCAGACAGAGACAGTGGATGAGAGTAGGATCTATGCGTTAGAACGGCCTAGTCAAAGTAAGGACCAAACTCCAACTGTCCATCTGTTTCAGAGGGTAGAGAACAACCTGGAACTACAGAGACTCCAGGTCTGCAGGGATGATGATGTCATCCTCTAAATGTTGGGGGGGGTCTAAATGCCACATTGTCTAAAAGTCANCGTAATATTACGAGAATAAAGTCGTACATTACGAAAATAACGTCGTAATATTATGAGAAAAGGTCGCAATGAGAATAGTCATAAAATTACGAGAATAAAGTCTAACAATTACGAATATAACGTCGTAATATTACGAGAATAAAGTCGTAACAATTCGAGAATAAAGTCGTCAAATCATGAAAATAAAATTGTCAAATTACGAGACTAAAGTCGTACAATTACGAGAATAACGTCGTAATATTACGAGAAAAGGTCGCAATGAGAATAGTCATAAAATTACGAGAATAAAGTCGTAACATTACGAGGATAAAGTTGTAAAATCACAAGAATAAAGTCATAATATCACAAGAAAAAATCAGCTCTGTGTCTGGGATGACGGATCAGATTCCAGCTCTGAGGCCCGGTGGAGGATCAGTAATGCTGTGGGCTTGATTCCCCTCTGAAGAACATTTTTCCAGCAGATCAGGAAATATTTGGATCTAAAAATGAGGTCCTTTCTCTGGTTGCTTCAGCAGAACCATGACCCACATCCATCAGCATCCTAAAAAATGAAGGTCTGACCAAAGTTCTGCACGATGAGACAAAAACAAGATCAGAAAATGAGTTAGAAGAAAAAAAATAACCCAGACGGCAACAAAAGCTAAGCTCAAAGCAGGAGGATTTCACAAAGCTGGATAAAATTTTTAAAAGATG
>NW_015150829.1:254341-255434 GCF_000732505.1 Cyprinodon variegatus
TATATGAGAAGGTCAAACATGAAGCAGCAGGAAGTCTCTTCTGACCTTCGACCTGAAAAGGCTGCAGCGATGAAGGTAGCGTTACCAACGTCACTTGAAACACAGAATTGTTCCGTATTTAGAAATAGAAGTACCTGTATCGTATTTAATGGAAAAGGAACGCACTTTTTCCCGTATTACTGTGAGAGTTAAAATAGTCAGTAAAATGCTAATTGAAAATGAAGAACAAGGGCACGTCAGATACAAAACTTATGGTAAACTTGTGACCGGGTCCGGTCCTGCATTCTGACCAATGAGCTGACAACATATATCTAACAATCCAGAAACCCCCTCATCCCATTGGTCGAGCCAAGTGTTGCTCACAGAGAAGATAGCGGGAGACAACAGAGCAGTATGGGGGACGAACAGAGTAATTTAAATGCTGATGCTACTTTTGGGGGCGGAGCACCTTCGATTTGCGATGCTCCTCCTCCATAAAAAGGAAGCAGAAATATAGGGAGATACAATGGAGTATTAGGGCCTGGTAAGAGATCTTTTTTTTTTCTTTTTTTACAAGAATAAAGTCATAAAATTACAACAATGAAGTTGTAACATTACGAGAATAAAGTCGTAACACTACAAGAATAAAGTTGAGACATTAGGAGAATAAAGTCGCAAAATTCCGAGAATAAAGTAGCAAAATTCTGAGAATAAAGTCATAAAATTATGAGAATAAAGTCATAATATTACGAGAATAAAGTGGTAACATTACGAGAATAAAGTCGTAACACTACAAGAATAAAGTTGAGACATTAGGAGAATAAAGTCGCAAAATTCCGAGAATAAAGTAGCAAAATTCTGAGAATAAAGTCATAAAATTATGAGAATAAAGTCATAATATTACGAGAATAAAGTGGTAACATTACGAGAATAAAGTCGTGACATTAGGGGAATAAAGTCGGAAAATTCCGAGAATAAAGTAGCAAAATTCTGAGAATAAAGTCATAAAATTATGAGAATAAAGTCATAATATTACGAGAATAAAGTGGTAACATTACGAGAATAAAGTCGTGACATTAGGGGAATAAAGTCGGAAAATTCCGAGAATAAAGTA
>NW_015150829.1:256606-257376 GCF_000732505.1 Cyprinodon variegatus
ATATATATATATATGATAAGGTTTGGGCGGTTCTAGACAGGGGCAAACGGGGGCCAGTGCCCTTGTAGATCATGTTATGGCCCCTGTACCATAGATATAATACTAAAAGAAGTTCTAATGAGAATATGCGCTGGAACAGATGTGGTGACTGATGATCTTTTTCATTTCAAAATGCTGTTTTACTAATTATTTAAAAGCAATAAGGTGATAGCTTCAGTTGAATTGAGATAGGATCCCAGTTTTCATCCGCTAAATGTTTTTTTAAAAACAGATTTTAAAAAAATGCTCTTTTTTTCAGATTTTATAGAAAACTGTAATTTTAATTAAGTAAAAAAATATTTATAATTCCCAAATTATGAATGTATATTGACCTAATATTCCAAATAATAGCTTTACTTGATGTTTTAGACATTATATAGCTACGGGATTGTTATTTTACTTCATACAACTTTCTTAATATATTTGAATCTATTAGCCTGCTTTTTGCTTCATGCTTTTCTGTGCCCCCATGAAAAACACGTGTGTATATAAAATGGATAACTGAAGCAGTAGAGACCTCTGGATGCTTACCTACAGAGTATCAAACACATGAGGAAATCTATTGGACTGAAAACCTGAAAGAATGGCTTCAAAAACTTTCCAAATGAATCAAAACTGAACTTTTAATTTGCTGAGATCTTCCAGGGCGTCTAAACCTGAGCCTTTGAGCTATGATAGGATCGATGACCACAGACTGCATCAAATGTTCTCCATCCTGATCTGGTTTTAGG
>NW_015150829.1:259242-260370 GCF_000732505.1 Cyprinodon variegatus
GCACTAAATTGGTGACTTAGAAACGACGCTGTCAAGGAACGCTATGGACAGAGGAAACATGCAAGAGGAGGAGAGTTTAGTGTCGGAGGTCGTGGATGAGTCTCCTCTGTCATACATTTTTTAAAAATAGAAATTTCCTAACTTTGGGAAAAAATTGTCTGATAAACAATACATTTATATTCATGTTTATGAAATATATGAAATGTGGAATGAAAGGTCAGGATCATTGATCCAAGTGAAACTCTTTGATCAAGCCGTTGGTTTCAGGTTTATTAGTATTTTCTGTATAATTAGGTGATTTTTACTGGTTTCAGATGCAGCTGGAAAAACCAAAACAAAAGAGGGAGATATAAGCGAGCTTTTAATTTGTAGGGCAACCGGAAGTGTCTGTGCTCCGCTCCGTGGGTCTGACAGCAGCACTGGGTCGGTTCTGTAGGCCTCGGTGAATCCCCCAAAAGTCCAAAGTTTAAATAATAAAACATAAAGCACCTTTTCTGTCCGGTTAACCAAAGCAGCTCCTTTTCTGTCACCCAGCCGCCCAGAAGGAGCGGGAAAAGCCCCGCCGCCATGTTTCATTCAGCCCCGCTCCCTGACAGCCCTGATCCGGTTCATGGATCCCGGGAAGTTTCCGCTCCGCTCCGACACTATCAGAACCGGCGGAGCTGCTCACCTGGATCTCAGCTCGAAGCCTCCTCCTCCTCCTTCACGTCTCTGGCGGATAAGCTGCTCTCCTTCCCGGGCAGTGAGCGCTGAGGATCCATGGTTCCGACCAGGAAGCGTTTCTAACTCAGCCCAGATCCAGGTGGATGAAGCGCCGCCCGCCTGGTTGCTGGAGGCTGCTGCTCCACCTGCACACATCCACCACCTGTTAGCCCGCCCACTGCACCCCGCATCTCCTCCCCTCATTAAAAACTCTTTTTATTTATTTTTCTACTTTACTTTCCAGGAATCAGAAAAAAGCAAATAAATAAAAAATGTACTATTAATTTATTTTATTTCTCTTATTTGGGAGCCGGCCTCTTCCTGGCTGTGTGTTTCCTGGACAGGGCAGCTTACACAGTTGCCTTTTTGTATCTCTGCTTCTGTCTCCTTGAACCCCAGTCAGCCTCGGCAGATGGCCGCTCACAC
>NW_015150829.1:261312-269526 GCF_000732505.1 Cyprinodon variegatus
AGAAAACAAGTTAATTTTCTCATTATCTAAAGATAATGAAAGCCGTTTTCTCATGATAACGAGATGATTGGTGTGTGTTAAAACTGATTACATCCTTGAATACCACAACAATGAGAGAGGATTTAGTATTAGTCATGGCAGCCTTTGTGTAATTCTGTAAATAATCCTGAGTTTAACTTTTAGGTAACAAGATGAAGTTGTTGGTTTGATGATTCGCTTCCAATTCTGATTCATAAGCAATTAGACCTATGCCTCCGGGTGTTTTCTTAACAGATCCGGTGTTCCGCCTGTAACAGGTATAAGATGCATTAACCCCCAAAATCAGTCTAAATTAAAGATTTTCATTAAAAAACAGTCAGATTTGTTTCTACTGTATTCTATGCAATCCAATCATCCACCACAACCTGACAATGAGTGAAAAGAAAAAGGAAACTAAAAAAAACGGATTATTTACGCACAACTATGGGCCCCGCAGGCATGGATGGACTGGGAATCCAGGGCTGCTGGCCAGCCTCATCATTACTCACACATGTTAATCATCTCGTTCATCTGTTTTCTCGTGATAAAGAGATAATTATCTTGTTATCTCAAGAAAACACTCAATTGTTAAGCCGTGATATGAGATAGTTATGTCATTATCTCGAGAAAGCAAAGGGGGAAAAAAGATGAGTAGGACCTCTCTTGGCTTCCATAGAGATGGTTCCTGTTTCCAGCTGAGAACCTGAACCTGATCCTGATGAGAGAAAATTGATTATTTTTCAATTAATCAATTAATAATCAGATAGCCAAGGATTCCTTAATGAAGACATTTTAAGAAGTTAAACCAGGTGAATCTAAAACTTTCCACTTATGGAGTTTTAGATAGAGCATATTGATAGACAAATTTTATTTTTTTGCATCTTAAATGCAAAATGTTTGTATATTTTTTAAAATCTTGATATAATTAATAGTCTAAGTGAGTCGTTCTGTCAGCTAAAACATGTTTTAGAGTCTAGATCTAGTTAATGATTAATTAATTACTGAATTAGTAGGCGATTATTACTATTATCGATTAATCTGATTAATTGTTTCAGGCCTATAGCCTCTAGACTTCAGTTGAAACTGTTATCAGGCCGAAGGAATCAAAGCAAAGGTTTTATTTCAGCTTCCTGGAAGCTTCGGATGGACCAGCGTGTCGGAGCGTGTTCTGATGGACGCCTCCATGTTTACATAACAGCAGCACCAGCAGACTCCTGCTACATCTGCTCTCCGGTGTCACTGGAAGCTTCAGATCCTGCTGGTCAGACAGACACACCTTTCACAGATGTTCTGCTGGAGGCCCGGCCTGCTTTGTGGGACGTCCCACTGGAGGAAAGGGGGGCAGTGAGTTCTGTGACCTGCCAGCAGCTTCAATGGTCCACATGTGGGCTGAAGTGTCAGAGTAAAACCTGAGGTTACCAGGCAAGCATGGAATGGTTCATGTAAAGAATCAGGTTACCATGGAAACCACCAAAACACCAGGGCCTCGAGGAGCAACAACTACTGAAAACTTTCTATACTATAGAGTTAGAGCAGCCAGACACTGCCCTAACAATGGAGGAAAAAACTTTAAAATAATATCACAGAAATAAAAGAGTGCTTTTACTTTGAAAACTCACTCCAACACTTACAGCTTAAAAAAACAACAACTATAAATGTTCTTAATATTTGGAATAATATTTTTTTTTATCAGTTTAGAGTTGAAAACATGACATTTTAAAAGTGGAAAATATACTAACAATTATATATATTTTTCGCCATGTTTGGGAGGAAATATAATTGGTAGTCATATTAAATAAATGAGATTATTGCAGATTTAAATTAGGCTACCTTTGGCCTTTTACCAGCTCTGTCTGCCTTAATATTTCTGATTAAATATTCTCATCTTAAGTCTTTTTTTGAAACAGAAAATAAGTGCAGAGATTAATATTTAAAAAAACAAACTGTGTGAAATTCATCCCAGTTAAATGAACTAAAGGATTCTGCTCCCTAAATCATCTTCAACGGAAGAGGACTAGGGCCACTGAAAAACTAAAAAAAGGTAAAAGGTAACTAATTTTTACATTTTATTTCAGTATAATATGAGAAAAAAAAAATCAGAATTCTGACTGATTTTCCTCAGAATTCTGACTTTAATCTCAGAACTCTGACTTTAATCTCAGAACTCTGACTTTAATCTCAAAATTCTGACTTATTTCTCAGAACTCTGACTTTAATCTGAGAATTCTGACTCTAATCTCACAATTCTTACTTTAATCTGAGAATTCTGATTTTCCTCAGAATTTTTACTTTTTTCTTACAATTCTGACTTTAATCCCAGAATTCTGACTTTAATCTCAAAGTTCTGACTTTTTTCTCAGAACTCTGACTTTAATCTGAAAATTCTGACTCTAATCTCAGAATTCTGACTTTTCTCAGAATTCTGACTTTTTCCTAAGAATTCTAACTTCAATCTCAGAATTCTGACTTTTCTCAGAATTTTTACTTTTTTCTCACAATTTTGACTTTTTTCTAAGAATTCTGACTTTAATCTCAGAATTCTAACTTTACTCATAATTTTTACTTTTTTCCTCACAATTTTGACTTTTTTACTGAGAACTCCGACTTTAATCTCAGAACTCTGACTTTAATTTCACAATTCTGTCTGAATTCTGACAGCTAACTAACTATCTAAGCCATGTCTGTTTTAGAGACTAAACCAGCTCTCTTGTTTTAATCACCTTCTGTTCTTCCATTAATGAAATATCATCACCAGGGACCCCTCAGCACTTAAAAAGTTGCCTTATTCCCTTATTTTCCACCAATGTGTTACTGGTCCTCCCTAACAACTCACATCTTTGTCAGTGAAGCTGAGTGCTGCCACCTCTTCCTTCCTGGTGTCTATCTATATTAAGATCCACAATTCTGAGATTAAAGGCAGGATTCTGAATATTTTCACATATTAAACTGAAATAACATGAAAAAATGTAACTTTTTAAAAAATTTTCGGTGGCTCATAAACCCCAAGTTTTTCCATAAACAGGGTGCTAAATCAGAACACACTTGATACCTGAGTCCCATTTACTTTCCTCCCTCCGCCTGTTAGCGGGGGCGCAGCGCCACCTACTGTTGGATCCGCGGAACGCCCCTGGTTTCCATGGTGATCCTCAGCGTGTAGGAAACATCCAGATATTCACCCATCCAGATCCCCTCAGCTATGATTGTTCTTCATTAAATGGTGTTTTTTTTTTTTTTATAACAATTAAACTGAGTTAAATTATTAGAATCAATGATGTGTGAAGAACAAACGTAAATGAAATATTTAAATAAAATACAATTTCAGATGTAACCTGAGAATAAAAAGCTTCCCAGAGTTTCCTTCAATTCTCTGTCTAAAGAAATTATTTATTTTAATCATTATTTAGGAGACATTTCTACTGATTTTATCTGTTGAACTTGAAAAACCCAGGATAAACATATAAAGTAGAATCCTGCATCTATTGACTTCACTATGGCTAATTTCCTGTTGGTAGTACAGGGTTAAAATGAAGCCACCGGCCGCCATATTGGTACTCCCTAGTTAGACCTGTATCAGACTCAATGTAAACCATCTGTGCGCTACAGCATCAAACAATGATGATGTTCTCATTTTCAGGGGGACTTAAGACTCTTAAAATAAAGATAAATTCATCACTTTGACACACACTGGCTGTTTCATAGCATCAGTAGATTACTGTAACTTATAAAAAAAAAATAGGCACATCACTTTGCATAGCCATTAAACCATGAAATATCAGATATTATACAAATAAATCACGATAAAATCAATGTGTTAATGGAGCAAAAATAATACAGATGTGCCAAAAGTCCTAAATTGATGATGTATTTATTACATGTATATTACATTCTACATGTCTGGTAATGCATGTATATATATATATATATATATATATATATATATATATATATATATATATATATATATATATATATGCGCATCTCCAGAGGAGTGGGGAGTACCAATATGGCGGCCGGTGGCTTCACTATTTCTGGGCAATCAGCAATCCAGTAAATAAATAGAGATCAGAGGCGCAGACGTGATGTGGTGGCGCCATCTTGTGGCCGATCAGTGTACTGTGATTAGCAGGCACAGATTCAATTTTCATAAACTTTAACTCACAGAATATTGAACTTATTTTAGTTTTTTCCCCCCCTGAAAACAAGCAAAGGGTTTAGTGTGCTTAAATATTCTTAGAGGGTTTAAGGAGAATATAATATTCTGAAAAGATGTATGTATGCTGCAAAGCACAACCACAGACATTTTATAATTTTTTATTTGTCTTCAATCTCTCACTCAACATTCCCAGTTTCTCACACTAAAAGGTTCACATCCAATGGTTTGTTTTCTCTTTACCTGCTGCTTTTTTAAGAACAAGTTTAAGCCAAGGTTTGCCCAAAAAGTCAAAAAATAATGCCCAAGCCAAGAATAACAAACTCCCATTGACAACTAAGAAAAACAAAACAAACACAAAAATTCAAAAACCTAAAACGTTCACCTCTCAAACCCAAACCAATCCACAAAATGAAAAAGAACAATTGCATTTTATTTTTCAAAAGATCAGCCACAAAAGAAAAGACCAACCACATCCAGAGAGGATGAGCAGAACAGTTATCCTGGATTCATAGAGGAGAAACCACAGGGATGTTCTTCTTTTATTATTACTTATCTTATTCATTTATCTTTATTTTGGTCCAATGAATATGTTTAAAAACTTCATTTCCAGCACAGCTTCCAAACTGAAACATCCAGATAAGTGCTTTCTCCTGTCATGATGAGTTTTTATCAAATCTACAGCCTCTGAAAAGGTCTGAATAGTTTAGCCGTTTTGTAAGTAAAACTAATAACATAATGAATGAAGCTTTTTAATCCTCAGCCTATTACCAAATATTCATAAATAGTGAAGTTTGCATGGATTTCTATTGCACTGGTTCCTGTATCAGTGCCAGTAATCCAGTATAAACTTATTAGTTCCCCATTGTTTCATTTAATTTGAATAATCAATGAACGAAGATGTCAAATTCTTAGTTTAAAGCATATTTAAGATGCAATTATTTTAGTAGGACCCATTCTGCTTTACTTCAATTCTCTAAAAATCACCAGAATGTAGAAAATAAAATATATTGTGTGAAAAATGCTCCATATAACAACAGATTACTTATTATTACTCAGTAACCTGTTGTTACTGTGCTCATGAAGGGGCGGGGATAGGGGATAGCAGAGCGCCACCACTAGATGGCAGCATTGTATTATATCTAGGAGGTCTGGTCTGATTTCTACTCCTTTAAACCTGTTTACTGTAAGCTGCCAGGTTCTACATCAACATAAACACAACAATTAGCAATATTTGGAAGAAAAAAAGCTCGAAATGAGGAATTAATCATCAAAATAGCTCTCTAACGCTTCCCTTTGATCTTCTGTTTAGTTGTTTTTGGCTGGATTCAAAGAGCAGGTTTGAAATAGGAGAGAAAACCTCCGTAAACAAAACAAAAAAAATGCTAATAATGTTGTTTAGCTGCATAAAGGCTGATAAATTATAATAAAATTCCTCCATAATAAAAAACACTGAGGATCATGAGACTTTTTCAGAACAATGATATATTTTATTTTAAAGTATTATTTAGTTTATTTTTAAATGCTATAAATCTACATGGTTCCAGGATGAGATTCAGGACACATTATTTTCTTTAATAAGAAATGTTGCATCATATTAGCAAAGATGAAGAAAACACAAATTAGATCATTTCTGAAGGATAAATTTTGATCTGCTGTTGCTCCTTTTCCAGGCTCCAGGCAACTAGAGCACTTTAAAAAAAAATCTGAAAGGTTAATAGATTCTCTGTTGTTTTTTTTTTCTTAGAATTCATAATTAATTTAATCTGGTTTAGTCTGTGACCCGGAAACAACGTCCAGCTTTCCTAGAAAGTGTGGAAGAGTTTCACCTTCCAGCATCATAACAGAAGAGATAAATGAATTTTCTGTTTCTGTGTAGAAGTTTGATTTACCTTCTAAATGTTCACATTTATTCTGACCTGGTTCCATAAACCCAAACTGACCCAGTCTGGAGATCATTATTATAGAGCTGAACCTGTCCAAGTGTTTAAAAAGTTACAGAAGCAGAACTTCATTCATCTGATGACTGGTTTTATTTTATTTAAAGACAGAAAAGGGGAAATTAAACTAAAATCAGTAATTTTTGGTACAATTATTTAAATTTTTACTAAACCAGCTGGAGGAGCTCCTCATTTCTGTTTTTTTTTTCTTTTTTAAATATGTGTTTAATCTAAAAGTACATTTATTTGGATTAATATAATGAAAAAAGAAAAAAAAAACCTTTAAATAAATGGTAATCATCCATTTTCCATATCTAAATAACCAAACTCACATTAGCTCTTACATCAAAGCTATTTTTTCTGTCCGTTTTGGTCAGGGTAGGGTTAAAACTTACCCATTGTTTGCTGAAAGCTGTGGTTTAATAATTGATTAAAATATAAATTACTTTTAATTTATAAAACATTTTCTCTATATGTCAGTATTTTCCTTTATGTTTTGCAGCTGATCGCTCATTTATTCAGGATTTACAGTCGATTCAAAACCTTTGAAATCCAAAAAAAAAAACACGCAGTTTTATTCTGAATCCCGACGAATAAAAGAGGTTTAGAGCTTTAATATTTTACAACCTTTTAATAAAAGACAACTTCTGTTAAATATCTTCTATAGGAAATCGTTTGCCATTTATTTTACTTACCTTGAAAAGAGGAAAAACGAAATGTTTTTTTTTTTTTTCAATGGATTATTTGTAATTAATGATGTGAAAGGAAACGTTTTCATGGTAACGGACACAAAAGTGTATTAAAAAGGGTATAATGTTCCTTTAAAAAATAGTTCTAATTAAAAAAAACAGCTAAGACTTCCAATAAAAGTGTGTGTTATACCAAATTAAAAACCTTCAGTCGATTCTTGTCACGTTTAGCCATTATCAGGAGCCATTAAAGTGGGGGCCAAAGAGGCATTTCTAAAAAAATTAATTTTAATTCTATGTATACATGGATGCATTAACACCTCATTTTTATTTCAGTGTTAAATTCTGTTTAAAGTAACAAATTATAATTAAAAATGTCTCCGGACCTTTACTGGTTGATGATTTCTTTATTCTAACCCCGCTGATTTCTGATTGGTTACCCCTGCTCAGAATGAACCAGGCCTCCTGCCAGGGTTCTGTTGGCCTTTTAACCTCCATTACCTCAAATCAAACCGCTCTCTCTCTCCCTCCATGGAGGGCGGAGCCTGTTTCAGTCGTCAGATTCAAACTCCACTCTGATCCCATGAGGCGGTTCTCCAGTTCGCCTTACCTGTAAAGATCTGCACCCGGCAGCCGTCGCTGAATTCCTGTAATTTCATCAGCAAACATTTTTCTTTTGTGTTTGGAGCATCGATCCATCTTCGCTGCTTTCTGCTCCCCATCGATAGTTCTGCATTGATTGTGAGAATTATTCATGATTCAGCCCCTGGATGCTTTTTTTTGACGGCTGTTTTAAAGGGAGCGAGGAAAGGTGGTGAAAGGATCAGCTGGAAGCATCTACTGCTCAGTCGACACAGAGGATTACGATCAGTTAAATAAGAAAGTTGCTGCT
This sequence comes from Cyprinodon variegatus, assembly GCF_000732505.1. Taxonomy (NCBI): domain Eukaryota; kingdom Metazoa; phylum Chordata; class Actinopteri; order Cyprinodontiformes; family Cyprinodontidae; genus Cyprinodon; species Cyprinodon variegatus. Next base: position 269,002 of record NW_015150829.1, read on the forward strand.
CAGGAAACTGTTTTTCTGCGATTTATAGAACATCGTTTGAATTTTCTGACCTCTAATTTAATCAGATTTAGTTAAATTTCAGCTACAAGCCGTCAGGTGTTGATGTGTCACAAAAACAACAAAGAAAACAGGCGGCTTTCAGAAAACATGCAGCTGATAAGCTAACGGCTAAGAACCAGAACTGTCCGTCTGTGTGGTTCGTCTTCACCTGCTGTGAACACAGGGGTGGATTTAGGAAATTTGGGGCCCCTGGCAAAGACAGGAATGGGGCCCTCTGAATAGAGAAGTCAACACATAAATCATTATACAGATATAGAAATTTTAATAGACTAGACATCCATTATTAGTTCTAGGTTTTATCCCTCTCTTCTTCTTGTTTTCCTCTCTATGTTTTGTACTCAGCTGACTTTTCATGCTGTCTCTAAAGGAATGAAAGATTTTCTCCAAGCACTAAGCTCACTTAGCTGATTGCTCCTTCCTGTGTTTCCAAAAAGTAAATAACCCAGTCCTTCTTTTCACTGTAGA
>NW_015150829.1:270084-273301 GCF_000732505.1 Cyprinodon variegatus
ATCTACATCTTCTTTGTTGAACAGCTCAAACTCAGATTACATGGAGAACATCTGCTAACCCTCAGATTCTCCGTTGGTTTTAGGCTGGACTTTAACTAGGCCATTGCTATGATGATCTAAATCCATCAGCAGCACTTTTATTTGGTCTGAGACCGAAAATCGGTAGAAACAGTGAGTATTCCTCGGAGATCTTTATTATTTACGGCCCTTTTTATTGATTCAAGTCATTTTCTAAGAGAGTTAGACTGAAGGTGTGACATATTTTGGGATATTTAGGAAGGATGTGGGTTATCTTCAATGGATGCATCCAGAACCCATTTTTCTTAAACTGAACCCACTTTAGCTCCAAGAAGGCCTTCAATTCTTCATATTACATGGTGTATAACACTCCTATCTGTGGCTAGTATTTATTTAATAAGGAAGAAACACCAAACACCGTCCATCATTAAAGGCCTTAAAAATGAGCTGCATCTGTCCATAGGTTGGCTGGGGGCAGCACATAATCGATATTTAATAACACACAGAGAAGACTGGTTATAGGAGGGGCTGTTCCTTAATGTGTGTATTTCTAACAGGTTGGTTTAAGATCAGAATTTAAAACTACTTTCAAATGAACAGATCGATTCAAGACAAACCAGTCCTGAAAAGCAGCCATGCCTTCCCATATTTGAAGACTTTAACCCTAAAGTCGTCCCTCTGAGGTCAGTAAACATCTCAAAAGCAACAGCTTTTATTTCAACGCACGTCTGGTCAGTGTCTGTGTGAAAGGTGAAAACCCTTGACCTTTGACTTCTCTTTCCTTTTTTCTTCTCTACTGGGGATGCAGTTGTGACAGTGAGACAGCACGGGAGTGGATTGGACACAGATTGAACAAACAGTGGACATGTCTCGCCCAGGACAGCGGACAGCGCAGGAAGCCGTAGGGTGTGGGCCAATTCCTCATACGCCCGGAAAAAAAGGTTAGACCTTCTCCTTGCATCAACAACCAATCTGCAGATCAGCAGGTAAATACGAGTCCTCACCTGGATGGAAGCAGGAATGCTTTTTGGATTTCAAAACAAGGTATATTTCATAAGTTTGGGAAATACACAAGTTTATGTAAAAAATGTCGCACCTACTGCCAAATTTATGTGTATAGATTAGACTTGAAATCTGTTTCAGTCTCCTTGAGTCTCGGCAGATGGCCGCTCACACTGAGTCTGGTTCTGCTGGAGGTTTCTTTCTGTTAAAAGGGAGTTTTTCCTCTCCACTGTCGCTACAAGCATGCTTAGTGTGAGGGATTGCCTTCTAGTCAACGAGTTGATGCAATCAACGGGTTTTCCTTAGAAAGAAAACTGTGAATTAATCTGACTGTATGATCTGGTGAACTGTAAAATGCCTTGAATTGACATGTGTTGTGAATTGGTGCTATAAAAAACTGAATTAAACTGAACTATTAAGAGTGAAAAGTGTGAAAAAACCAAAATATCTTTAATCCTTGTTTCATAGATTCTATTTTCTATCTGTGTTTTTAATGAAAGGCAGAGCTCCTTTTACTTTATTTTAAATAACTCTGTTAACTATATGGTATCCTGTGCAATGAACTGTTTGCAGTGTTTGCCAAGTATGTCCGTTAGTTTTTTGTACTGCCTACTTTTCAAAGTTGAAAAGAAAATGAAAGACATAACTATGGCAAATTGAGAAGCTGTATCTCTAAAACGATTTACTTTAACAAGTGACTGAATTTGTGATTAAGTTATTGTTAATAATAAAAGCTCTCCAGATTTGACAGAGTAGAATTACACCAATATAGCTAACAGTAGCACGCTAAGCTAGGTCAAAAAACTACAGCGGGACTTTTAAAAAAACATTTTAACGCTCCTCAGAGGTTTTTTTTTTTGTTTGTTTTGTTTTAAATTCTTCTCATACAGAATAAGAGCAAGTCCAGTTGCTTTTAATTTACTTTTTATCACCTAACATGAGCTGAATGAATGAGAATCTAAGCTAGCTACTTGGCTAACTTTTATTTAAAAAACCAAAATAAACCCAAATAAAAAACAGTGTTAATATTTTATTGGCAGATGCAGATTATACATCTTGGAATTAGCTCTCAGGAAATCGATGTGTAATTTCTGGTTGTTACAAACAGGTGTTTTAAAAAAAAATAGTAACCTGGTTTAGCTAACGCTAGCAAGTCTGGCACTAGCAGTAGCCTGAAATCCAAGTTTGTCGTAGAGCATAAAAAAAAAAAATATCTCGCATTTGGTTATGTGTATGTTTCAGAGTTTTTAAAAGGCTTCAGAGATAATTAACAAAGCTAGAAAATATTCAAGTGTTCCAAAAATGTAAGAAATAAAAATCTACTGGACTTTGTTTCCAAGTTTAAAGACGTTTCGCTTCCCATCTAGGAAACTTTTTTAATTCAAAATGTAAGAAAAAGTGCTGAGTTCGAGGCTCTTATTCAGTAGCCAACAAAGCCTTGTTTTTGTTCAGAAAACATGCAAACTGATACGGACGAACAGGTCCACCCCTTTGGAATGGGGGTCGTTTGTCTTCCGATACCTATCTATGTCTTTGAAAGGGGGGGTCTGTAATGGCAGACTTTGCTGATTTCCGGGGACAGTCCTCGTTTTGGGCCACCTGTCCCCGCCTAAAGCTGTCCCCGGAAATGTCTCTGATTTTACCGTTTTATGAATGAGGGGGAAATGTTGCGTGTAGACTGTTATTACAGTAGAAAAGCGTGTGAGCTTGTTGCGAGCAAAAACAGCTGTTACGGTAGCATTATGCGCTGCTGTTAACATAAAGATGAGGAAAATAGTGCTCTGCCTGTTGTACTGTAATGATCCTTACTGATCTCAGCTACCATTAAAACATAAAGAAGAAAAGGAGCGCACCACTTTTTAAACAGACGAAGAAGTAAGTGCGGAAGTTCGTTATCACAACCCGACACAACTGATGGGGATCTATCTACGAAGATGAACTTGGCTTCCGATTTAGGGAATAAATAAAGGGCGATTCCATTTAATTTTTCCCTACCTTCAGCATTTTAATCTACACTATTTAAAAAACTACAAAAGCTATAGATGTAAACCCTGGACTAGATTACTCTAAACTACGTGTAGAATAATTAAAACCAGGTTTAGGATTTGTGAAACCTTAATAAAGACAGATTTTAGCACTTTTTTAGTTTCCATGTCACACCAGAAGTGGTCTGGCGCTAAAACTACAACACCTAGAA
>NW_015150829.1:274287-276565 GCF_000732505.1 Cyprinodon variegatus
GCCTGGCTGAATAGGTGAGGTCTTCTGTTCCTCTGTAAAGGGGTGCAATGATAGCGGATTGCTGGATGGGAAGCGAAACATCTTCAAACTTGGAAACAAAGTCCAGTGGATTGTTTTTTAACTATTTTTTGAATGACTATGACCTGGATGACTGAGAATCTTCACCAGCATAATGTCCAGGTGTATTTCCCAAAATAAGAAAGTATACCTTTATGCTAGGAAAACCAGTTTTTGTTCATTTAACTCAGATTAAGATTTGTTTTAGCAACTTAATTACCGTTTACAAGATATGAGATGATTTTTTTTTCTGACTGTCGCGCAGCAGCTTGGGCTACACAGTAATATACATACAAACAGTTGGATGTATATTTACTATGTTTAGTGAGAACAGCATAGTGAGTTGTCATTGAGGATGGAGTCAACTTTACTATGTGGTCCAAACAGAAAACATGAAAACAAGTGGAAGAAAGGAAGAGAGAAACGGAAGATGGCGAGGAGAGGTTGTGATACAGTACAACATCAGACGGCCACGGGAACATAACAACACAGAGAGAGACAAGTATTAGGAAAAATGGTTTAATATAGGAGACAGAAGCAAAAAACTGCATCACACAAGAACATACGTTTACAAAAATAATTCTGACTGCTTCAGCTACACAGTTAGTTCACAGAGAAGGACAGAGAAACCGGAAAACTCTAAACAGCTAAAAGCAAAAAGTGTCTAATTAGTTGATCTCTTTATTAAACTAATACATTAATCCACTGAAGGTGACTAAATACTTCTATTCTTTCTTTTTCTATAATTGTCTTATCGTGTAGACGACACAATACAGAGGTCAAATGAAACTTACCGCTGCTGTATAGACAAACTTACTAGAACTGTTAAAATAAAAATGAAAAATCTGACACTCACCTAGCCTCCTTAGTTGAAACAAAACAAAAGAAAAAAAAGAAATAAACATTAACGTGAGGAAAAAGAAGTGAAAGAAATAAAGCCAAAGATCTTTTAGAAAATCTTATATCAAAAGCCAACTCTCTTGACGCCAGCTAGAAATCAAACTCGGGGACCAGTCAGGGTCAGGCCACATCACCAGGCCAGACAGCGTTTTTTTTTTCTAAGATTTTTTTCTTGTATCCTTTAATCTCCAGTATAAAAAATTCCACTGGTACAAAATGCATAAGTACAATCAGTTGTAGAAATAGAAAGCCTGCATTTTTTTGTACTTTTTAAATCCCATCCAGTGACAGATTTCCAAATGTTGTCAAACAAACATACATCACGCTTACAGGATCCACTGAAATGCATTGACTTTGGCTTCTCTCAAGACAATAACTCTGAAACTACTGAAAAACCATTTTGAGAGTCAAAATTAACAAAAGCAACAACAGCAACAACAAAAAAATCAGATTTTTTTTTTCTTTTCTTTGTTCTTTACAGACAACAAGCTCTTTTTTTACGCCACGGAAAGAGAACACACAAAACATTTTTCTCCTCAAAAAAGTTGACATAAGCCATAATGCAAAGAAACAACAACTTTGATTTTTTTTTTTTGTCCTTTCAGATTTCAGTATTTGATAAATAGCACTTAAGATAATTAAGAAAGAAAGAGAACAGAGAAGTGAACAGTGACAAGATAGAAGATTACAACGAGCATCGGCGATGACAGCCCCTGAGGCGAGCCGCTCCACGCAAGCCCGGCTTCCTACGACCCTCTTGTGCTTCGACGGTGAAACAAAGGCGAGATGCTTCATGAAAGAACTGCGCGACTTCAGGCTGTGTGCAAGTGGTGCATTTTGGCAGCGCGTTATAGAGTTTTTGGACTTTCACAGGTCTGGAACAGCGCTAAACATCTAGCCTCCACGAGTAAATGAAAATACTGTGCAAGTGAGTGGAAAGGTGTGAAATAATCAGCTGTACAGTGGATATGAAGGGTTAACACACCAAAACTCAACTTTATTATCATTAGTATACTATATATATTAATATAATTAACTAGTGTTGCACCGATACCGATACCAGTATCGAAAAAAGGCCATGATCCAGCACTAAAATGATGGTAACGATATCGGCGAGTACCAACAAATAGGGCACCGATGCGGGTCGGCAATAAAAAGTTCTACTGGATTCACTTTGTTTTAGTCTTTTTCCTGCTTCACAAAGGTAGGCTGCATACTACTTACATCTAAGTAGTATGCAGTTCTTCATATATACACTCACACACCAATTTCAAATAGATAGTATCGGTATCGGCCGATACTGCACAGCCAGGTATCGGGT
>NW_015150829.1:278000-302924 GCF_000732505.1 Cyprinodon variegatus
GTACGATTTTTTCAATCGTTGCACGCCGCTACAGCTCGCGCTGGACGATGAAACGGTAGAGTTTAAAAGTTCTCAGCTCACGATGTTTGTTCTCGCACTGTGTGAACAGACGCACTGATGCGATCTACCTGCTCACACGTGCGACTTAGCTCCGCAGTGAGATGGCGCTACTCGGACTCATCTATCCGGAAGCCAAACGAGTAGAAGAGGAATATGAAGCTCACTAGAATAAAACGCGTTGCCTTGGCTATTTGTGCAATTTTGTGCTGAAAGCCCTAAAAAGAAAAGGCGACGATGTATTTGGACAAAGACATGGCTGAGCAAACGTGGCTACTACGGTCTGTCAATTTTACACAAAGACTTCATTTTCCACGCGTGCTTCTGTGTTTTCGTCTAACAGGAAGAAGAAGAATCCTTGTTTGCACACTGACCGATTTGCCCACGAACACCTTACGACGGCCGAGTGAATTTCAAACTTGTTTTATTTTCGCCTGACTTCACGATTCCTGATCAGAAGGTGATTGTGCGTGGCTGTTCGCCCCTCGTTACCACCTGTACACTATACGATGCACTATCAGGCTGAAAGTCGGCCCATTCTAAAAATTCTTTCACGACTGAAGAATCGGCCCGAAAAGGGTAAAAAAATCGTACAGTGTATGCCCGGCTTTAAAATCAGTCAGATTAGGAAGGAATCCTCTTTAATCGTACGCCTACAGGCTGCTATCATGTTGAATCCTTTTCAGTTTCCTAGCAGAAGGCTAAAGGGTTTTTGGGTCTTATTGATTAGTTGTCATCATCCCCTGTATACCCTGTATAGTGGGTGTGACGGTAATTTATGCTGAGTTCACCATGTTTTTAACCAACTAAAGCCAAACTGGGATATTCTTCCTTGGAAGAACAGCCTTCTGTCTTGACTTTCCACTTCCTCGGACATTAAGAAAATAATGAAGGATTGTCATCACCTGTACTATACAGCCAGAACTAGGCAGAAACCTCTGGAATGGTCAGTCACAAGGCCTCTTCAAGATCATGTAAAGCCAATGCATGTCCCTTTTCTTGTTGTTTTCCTCTCTAGGGTTAGTCTCAAAAGGAATGAAAGATTTTTTCCACTTAGCTGATTGCTCCTTCCTGTTTTTCCAAAAAGGCGATGGCAAAAGTAAATAACCCAGTCCTTCTTTTCACTGTAGACAAGCCATGATCTGCTGTTCTCCATTTTTCATTTGGATGAAATAATAGCTGCATGAATCATGACAGCAGACAAGATAGAGGAGAGCAGGAGGCGGGGTTACCAATCTACTTGCTCTGGAGAGCAGAGTTCGCTGCGTTTAGATGTTGTCGCTAAAGTCTACAGCAGCAGACAGTAGTCACTAGATTTGGCGCTAGGCGCTTTTTTGAAATCAAAGTGCTAGAATGGTCTGAAAAGTCACTAAATAAGGCGAAAAAATGCTAAGTTGGCAACACTGCTCTTCGCATTGTTTGTTTTCAAATGGTTTGCTGCTGTCTGTTTGGACCTTTCTGAACATGTGCAGCAAATGGACTGATCCAATATGGTGGACACTGAAGGGGGGGCTGAGACACACTTATTATAAGCGTTCTGATGGCGTTTTAGAGAAAGGTCTTTTTAAAAAAACATAATTAATGTGCACAAATAAGAAATAGTTGTATTAACCAGACATGTAAACAAACTTTTATGGGGCCCTAGGCAACTGCCTAGTATTGCCAAATGGTAAATCCCACCCCGTGTATTATTTATCAATATCAGCATAAAGAATTGGCAGCACATAATCTCGACTGCTGTCAGATAATCAGTATCAACATCGGCCTAAAAAAATCTGAATCGGTCCATTTCTAACTTTAATGGCTTCAAAATATTCTCCTACCCTCTGATATTTAACGAACATAAAAAAGGCTGTTATTGGGTTCAATCAGAAGAACGTTAATCTTTGCAGGATTCCTTTCCATTTTATATTTTTGCTTAGATAGGTTGAGCAGTATACTAAACATCCATTTTGTACAGAAATGTGTTTTATTTCAACATAAAAACCTGGATCTGAGTAGAGGTGTGTAAACTTTTCAGGCCCCACTGTAGGTCCAGCCTGTTGGATCTTTAATTGTTCTGTTCAGCTCTCAGACGTGCAGTTATGGCTGTTTGTCGACGTGTGCTGCATTAAGAAGAGATCCTGCCGGCTAACTTCCACACAATCAGAAAAATAACGTCTGGGTCTGGATCTAATGAAAGCTGTGCTTCCTTCATCTCAGCTCAGGCTGTTGTTTTTTCCTGCGCGGACCTGCAGACGCGACCTCTTCCTCTCAAGCCAACAAGCTCTTTATTTCCCCTGTCGCTATTCCAATAAGATGCCTCTCCACGCGGCCCTGTTTCTAATAACCTCAGTTAGCCTGGGAGACAACAACCCGGCATCCTTCGAACCTTCGATTTTTACGCTCCGTCTTCCTGCTCTGTGGGTGAAATGGAGGAGGACTGAAACCCAAACAGACGGGAGGTTAACGGCACACAGAACTGAACCTGGACTTGGCACACATCACTGACTGACGACATCTTCTACTCTTATAATACTGGAACGGCTCTCCCTGGTTAAGGCGACTGGTGAACTTCTGTAGAAAATAATGCTGCCTTTTTTTTTTTTTGTCTTTTTTGCAGACCGTAAACGAGGCTTTCAGGGAGGGAGGGGGGCAGTTGAAGAGACTGACAACACTGTGCCATGTAAACGGCTCGACTATGTGAATGTCAAGAACGAACTTTGGCATCTATGCACGGTTTTGGCCCATTGCGCGACAACACTCACGACTATTGATCTCAAAAGAAAAAGGAGTTGAGCAGCAGATTCTGAGCGTCCCGCCTCGACGGCGGCCGTCCGACGTGTGCTTTTTTCCTAAGCAGACCGACACTGTCGAGCCGGTCTTGCCCTGTGCTTACATCATGAAAGCATTCGCTCCTCAGAGGTGATAAACAGTAATGATTCTCCCCATCAGATGCAAACCGCTCAAAGGTTTTTCAACTTAACAATAAGGGATAAGACGAGGAGTTTGAAGAAATAAGGCTCAGCGTACGACTCTCGCTTTAATATGTCGAGCTGGGATGGAGAAAAAGAAAACATGCCTGACCCTGCGAGATACTAATAAAACGAGAGGAGTGCAAAGATTTGTGGTAAGGCTCTGATGATTGAATCGGCTGTACGGCGGCTAAAAACGCTACGCTGATTGTTTGCGTGCGCGCGCCGGCCGGCGGTTCCTGAGGAGGCGTTCGCGCTCAGGGGCTCTCATGCACATTTAAAAAAAGTAAACTGTGAGGTCTGCACAGAAGTGTTTGCGTGTCCATGTGTGCATATGTGTGTATAGATATATTTATATATATATATTTATATGACACATGGGCACTTTTTTTACATCTTTACAAAGAAAAAAAAAAAAGCAAAACATGACATTGTCAGGCAACAAGACCACAGAATAGCAAGTTAACAAACTCTTTTTTTTCTTTAAATCTATACTTTAAATATGAGGGATCAATTCAAAACACTTATAATAAAATACCCATGTTATCAAATTATTTCACAAGAAATACACTGACGCGCTAGGCAGGAAGTACCTTCAGAATTTGGCACTAAACTCCACTGATCAGGTCTTTTTTTTCCTTATAAGACATTTTGTTGAACAACAAAACACATCTAAATATTGTTTCCCACGAGAGAAATAAAATAATAATGACATTGATGCTTTACGAGCTGACATTTTTATATATATATATATATATATATATTTATAGATATATTTGTATTTATATATATATATTTTTGAGGAATTTTATATAGCTAATTAACCAACAACAGATTTAGCAAATAGGGACTCCTTAAAAAAAAACAAAACATAACTATTATAGTAAAATGAAAGGCTTTGTCTATTGTTCAAGTAAACTGATTTTTTTTTAAAGTCTTCTCTTGAGAAAACATGAGACATTTAAGACCGTCAGACTGGTGATGAAACCACAACTAAACTCACAAGAAGCACCGACGTTAACGTGGGTTACAGGTATCGTAGTTTTTTTTTTTTTTTCCTCTATACATTTAAACAGTAGAAAATATAGGTAATTTCATCATGTGCATTTAAAACCACGGATTGTCTATCTGTGAGTCAGTTCAGCAAAAGGTGACACGAGTAGGTAGCATTTCTCCCCCCCAAACAGGGCAAATGTCTTTTTTATTTTTATTTTTTTACCTTTAAACTACTCTAGAAAAAAGTGGTTCTATATATAGACTTTGAATGAGAAACTGAGCCACTTAAAATGGCCTTATCAAAAAACTTTACACTGCCTGAAAAATGTAAAAACCATTAGAGAGCTCTGAGAGAGAGTCTAATATTGGATCAGACAGTTTTTATTCAAAACTGTGTGGAAGTAGTCTTATTTCTCAGAGAAACTGCCGCCAACTGCTTCTGGCGCCGTCTTCGTTTTCTGTTTCCGCCGGCGACCAGAAGCAAGATGACGCAGCAATTCCTGTCAAGTTTACCATAAAATGAAGAAAATCGCATAAAGAAGAAAAACAAAGGAAAGAAACTGAATGGAAATCACTTTACCACAGGTTTTCTTTTTTTTTTTTACTTAAAAAAAAAAAACATTTGTTCAATAAAAATCTCAGTCTTTTGAGTTTAATTTTATACGTATGCAGCTTTATATCTTTTTCACATTTGTTTATTTTCTCCCTCCCTGAAACCCGCCCAGAAAAACACATCCAAATGAGGTCACATGCAAAAAAATAAAAAAATAAAAAAATAAAAACACAAAAGTGAAAACAATTACTTATATTTAAAAGTCCAAAAAAGCTAAAAGCTTAAAAGATCAGTAGGCAGCGGTGGAGGAGGAGGAGAACCAGGTTATGATCAGGTGAGCTCGGAAAAGACATCAGAGAAAACAATGACGGGGTAGGAGGAAGAGGACCGTGACACTTTTTTTGTTTTTTTTTTGTTTGTTTAAAGTTTTTTTTTTGTTTGTTTGTTTTTTTGGACGCCACGAAGACATGCTAGGCAAACGATGAACTAACAGGCATGGAGATGGGTTGTTCTAAAAGGGGGAAAGAAAAAACGGGAGAGGAGATAGTTACACACAGAGAGCCAGAGCAACACACCACAACAGCATCATCTTCAAAAAAAATTAATGAAAAACAACAACAAACATCCAACAAACAATAATGCAAACTGGTAGAACGGCAACACGACACACTGGTTTCATTAGCATTTCTCACAAACCATTAAACTGACATTAATCTTATAGATCTATAGATACGAGCAACATTCACTCATCGACGTATACACAGGAAACATGGAGCACCCAAAGCTAATCCATCAGCGCCAAGATGGATGTCCACGTTTGGGGGAGGGTTCTTTTTTTTTTAAAAGAGTGGGGGTTACAATTTCCATGATTTAACCATTTAATTACTAATTTCATTTTTTTTTTTTACATACGACAGGAGGGGGGACAAACGAACAAAAGACTTTTTAAAACAACTTCAACAGAATTGAAGTTAGAAACGGGACAAATGAAGAAAAAAGTGGGGGAAATAAAGATGGATGAGCGTCACAGAGGCCGACACGATGGGGCGGCTACGACTGACCGGCAGCAGAACTGGTTTCTGCACTAAAAACATCTGATGAACGGATCAAAAGAAGGAGAAAACAGCGGAGAGGGTCGAGTCGAACGCCGTTTACTTTATAGGAGTCCAATAACTTACGATAGGCAATAAATAAAATCATTTTTTTTATTCGTCTGAGGCAGTAAAAATGTTGTATAAAAATAGAGCTGCTTTTTTTACAAATAAAATTTACAGGCCTGTGGCTTTACTGTACTTTGAGTGATCATTTTTAATCTGTCGACAAACCTCAAGTATTTTCAGTCCCCAGCCCCTTAACCCAGAAACTCCTCCTTTCTTCTTCTAGTACCTTTGTCTCTCCACAAATTCTAGGTTTTATATTTCTTTTTTTAAAATTTACATGCTGTTATATCATTTTCACATAAGAGACCAATGTGATCCGACCCAGAAAAGTAAGAACTATTTTTTTTTTTTAACTTGTGAAATAAGAAAAATCTGTATTTGTACATTTAGAGATAATGTTTAGCTGGATTTAGTATATTTATTTTCATCTTCTTGTGGTGGAGTTTAACTTTACTGCAGGCAAACTTTACAGTTAAGAGGCCACGAATGTTTTTGCAGCCTTTTGCTCCCGGGTTGCCAGCAGGCGTCGAGCAGCGGCGGCCTGCAACCAACACCGCGGAGGTCAAAGGGCGAATGTGCATATTGGCGAGCGCGTTTAAAAAAGAAAAATCTGAAAAATGAACCCATCATCAGCCTTCGGGTTCAAAACAAGACACTAAAAAATAACTGAAATAAAAACGGTAGCATGGCTCCTTTGTTTAAATCCTGACTTTGTCTCAAACTAGTCTGTAAAAATGTATAAATTATTCTCTTAACAGAAAAAAACGAACGTTTAAATAATTATTTTTTTTTTAAAGAGAAACTTCCTTCCATTGTAAAAAGAAAGAAAAATAGATTGCACAAAGTAATGGTGGAAATGGAAGTGTTCATGTGTGTCAAAAACTGGAATAAATAAATAATAAATTGAAGGCTTACATAAAAATCTTCAAAAAAAACATGATTAAAAAAAACAAGAATAATAAAAAGTGCGTCTCCCTCAGGTGGTTGTAGATCATCTCCTCCTACCTCCCACAATCCCTCTTTTCAACCCAGCCCTCCCCCGTGCAGAGGCCATGGCTCGGTTGAACTTTTTTTTTTTTTTTAAACCATCACTTTTGTTCTTTTTTTTAAATGGGGGGAGGGGGACTTACCCTAGCAGTGCTAACTGGGGGAGCAGATAGACCTAGTGCTAAGATCAGTAAGGTTTGCTGTCGTTCTTCGAACGCTTCAGCTGCACCTTCAGCCGCTTCATGCCGATCTGGAAGCCGTTCATGGCCTGAATGGCTGCCTGAGCCGACACCGGATTGTCGTAGCTGACGAAGCCTGCAGGGACAATGTGCCACATGTCAAAACACTGAAAATGTATCTTCTGTTCACATAGATAATAAAGGCCAAGAGTTAGCAAAAAAAAAAAGTGAAAATTACTCTTTCTCTAAGGGTGAATAACAACATAATGGTAACTCTCTGAATAAGGTCTTTACAGCAGTAGAGGTTAGCGGCGTTCATCTTTATTTATGAAGAATCGCTCAAAGCAATAATTTATGAATAAAAACTGGATGTTTGCCTGAAATATGATGATTTTGATACCACCATTCAGCTTTTCCATTTCAGTGAGTTTAGACTGATCTTCTCCTAAAACTGTTTTCTAAAATGATCTTTGGAAGTGAGGAAATGGAAATAGGCTGCTTGTTCTAGAACCATACTTCTATGTCAGCTAAACTCAAGAACTCGCTTCTGAGGTCCTCAAAAAGCTTCAGAAATTAAAATGACTGAATACAAAAATGTCCAAAAGTAGATAAAGTTTTGATAGAAATGGCTAGCTAACTTCTCTTGTCAGTTAGCCTAATTTAATGAAAGCTAAAACCTAGGATGGTTACAAGAATAACTTGAATCTGACAAATGTAATAATGAATAAAAATTCACTGAAAATAAACAAATGAAAGTTAGACACTAATTATATGCTGTCTATATGTATATTTGATCAAGAAACAAAGTAAAACAACAGTTTTAGCCTGTTTGGCTAACCTTGACATTTATCTAGCACTAAAATGATTTATGTTTACCAGCCTGGGAGGTAACAATAACTGCATTTAATAATAACCTCAGTTTTCTATGTGAAGAGCTAACTAGAGCTAATCACCTAAACTAGCTAGTTAATACAGATCTTGCGCTAACTAGCTAGTTTAGCACACAAAGCCGGTGTAGGTACCAGATCTGCTCGGGTGGTCAGATCTGCCAGTGAGGTTATGCTTCATGACTGGCTGAACGTTGCCACATCATGTAAAACATTGTGGTTGCTCAGACAACGATAATAACATCACACCGTGTACCGAGTCCAGAGCATATGTAGCATTAGCATTAGTGTGTCTGATGAGCAATGAAGTGTTAGCTGATTGATAGCAAAACTGAAAAAATCTGTTTATGGTGAACAAAGGAACTGTTAGACCATGATATAAGGGAGGATAGCTGGGTAGCACTGTGGCTAGCTGTCTATAGTAGCTAACAGGTTAGCCTCTTTTAGCTCGGTCAGTTAGCCATATTAAGCTGTGCTACTTTTAAATTCATGTCAGCAACAACAACTGATAGTAGAAAGTAGAATAACTTTTTTATTTGTCTAAAATCTCTATGAAAGTCATTTTTAAGATGTTCCATTTTTCCTCCCTGCCTTCAGATCTTAATAAAAAGAATAAAAATAAACTGTTTTTCCAGTGTAGTCCTGTTTCTCTGACTGTGACTGGCTGGATGTGCTCTCTTCATCCTCTGACATGGCAGTTGGCTACACTTAACACTTTCGTCTGTTTTTTGGCTGTAACTCCATCGTAGAGAGAAATCAGGTGTGCTGCTGCCATCAAAACCTTTTTTTTTTTTTTTTTTTTTACAGATGTTGGAGATCGGCCTGTTTTTCAGTGTATTCCTGTTTTTCTGACTGTGACTGGCTGGATGTGCTCTCTTCATCCTCTGATATGGAGGCTGGCTCGTCTGCCTGGCTGTGTGTTTCCTGGACGGGGCCGCCTTTTACAGTTGCTTTTTGTATCTCTGCTTCTGTCTCCTTGAACCCCAGTGGGCCTCAGCAGATGGCCGCTCACACTGAGCCTGATTCTACTGGAGGTTTCTTCCTGTTCAAAGGGAGTTTTTCCTCCCCACTGTCGCTACAAGCATGCTTAGTATGAGCGATTGCCAACTGGTTTTCCTTAGATAGAAAACTTTGAATCAGTTTGACTGTATGATCTGGTGAACTGTAAAGTGCCTTGAGATGACGTGTTGTGAATTGGCGCTATAGAAATAAACTGAATTGAATTAACCTTATTTTGTCACCTTGTTAAATAGCAGAGCTCAGTCCAGCTCTTAGAACGCAGTACTTTCCTTTAAGACTGACAATGATTGTTTTCTACTTTCGGCTACTTTAGATCACCAGTGAAATGTAAAATAATAGCAAATATAGGTAAAAATATGTCAAGACTCTAAAACAGATTTGATCCTTAAGAAACGGGCGCAATACAGTTTGTTCGAGTTGAGTTGCCGTATGCTGACGTCATAAGAAGCAGATCTGGTACCTACACCGGAGACTATTTTCTCCCCTCATGCTAAATCCTCACCTCAATGCTTTCATTTACTGTTAGCCATTACAGATAACAATTTTAGCAATAAAATGTAATTTTATTTATCAAATTTTTAATCTTTAAACTGTGTGTTTCTGAAACGTCTTTGCTCGACTTTCCTAAGTCTTCCAGATTATCAGATGTACCACAAACATGACAATCTTAAAAATAACTGTACCGAAGCATTTGCTAAGGTTTGTCTGTTTGTCGATGAAGACTTTGGCCGACACCACATTTCCAAAAGGCATGAACATCTGCAGGAGGTCCTGGTCTCCAAACTCCTGGGGCAGGTGGTAGATGAAGAGGTTGGCACCTTCAGGACCTGAAGGGGAGGAAAGCAGAGCGGATGAGGACAGGATGGATCTATCTGTGCTGTCGTTATAGGAACCCAGCTCAAGCAAACCACTTAGCATAATGTCTGCTGGCCTTGGATTCGCTGCCGCTTCTGCACAAAACCAAAAAAACCTTAAAATGTTGAAAGCTTTTCATAATTGTATTTTGCTTTGCGACAAACAAAGCAGGGGGCTTTTAATTCATTCTTTCAGCTGCATTTTGTCTCTCTTAAGAGGGGTCACAGGTCCTCCCAACCTCTCTTAGTCTATGCCACCCTAATGATTGTAGTAGGTCAGATCTCTCACTAGCGTTTCATACGCTCTCCACTGCTAAATGAAGCCGTGAGCGAGGGCGATATTCGCCACGTCTTTGTCTCCCTGGAGGGTTTTGAACTCCAGGATGGACTGGTAAATACAGACAGACTCTCTACATATTTTTTGATGCAGAAAGAAGAAACGGTCTCCAATCCGCTCTTTGTTTACCAGACATTTCATCATCTGATTTGTATTCTGCTCTGTTGTCTAAAGCTTTTGGGTGTTTTATTAGCCAGGTTGTGTTTACAGGTGGCACGTCACAGCAGAACAACTTATAATACTACTTCCATTATTTTAAATAAATCATTTAAGTATTAAAGGAAAAGTCCGTCATATTCAGAATTCAAACTTCTGAAAGTACTTTAAATATGAGATTATTACATACTGTTCACTAAATGATAAGTTTTTTTAAGTAAGAGTAATTTTCATTTGAATGTGCTTTACTGGAGGCATCCATGTTTGTCAAAGAACACTACTGCACTGGAAAAAAATCCAAATCTAGATAAGTCATTTTTTCTTCAAATAAGTGCATTTGTTCTTGGACTGAGGAGGTAAAAGAGACATTTTGCCAATTGAGCATGAAAATTGACACTTAGAATAAGAAAATACAATTGCGTTCTCTAATTTCAAGTGCAAATTTCAAGAAATTTTTACTTATTTCTAGATCGTTTTTCCAGTGTGCCACCTTGTTTTTCACGTCAGGGTCTTAAAAAAAAGATAATTAGATAATATGCACTTGGAATAAGACAATGCAATTGTTTTTTTTCTTATTTTAAGTATAAATTGTCTTGGTCCATTGGCAAAGTGTCTAATTTTTTCGCCTAAATTCCCGGAAAAATGAACTTATTTTAATAAAAAATTACATATAGATTTAAATTTTATGCAATATGGTGCACTTTCCAAAATGAAAAACCATGAGGAAAGATCCTAAGACATCGGCCATGAAGGACCCACAGGTCTCTTCCTACGTTTGAAACTGAGTCAGACTCATTCCAAGCAGGTAGAAAAGGTGTGTGGGAACAAACCCGACCCGTTTCAGGCAGGTTCTGAGGGTTTAATCATAACATTAGGGGAATTATTGACAAATACTGATGACATGTATGTAAAACTCTCAATTTGGAGAAAGTTAAATAAACCAATTAATGGGTTTAATTCTACCAGGCAGAAATAATGAAGGTAATTCTAACTGAATATAAAGGACATTTGGTGGCATTTATCATTCAGACATCTAACTCAGTGTTTATGAAGGAGACGCATGCTTAGGAAACCTGCAGCCGCGCCACGCAGACGTGTTACCACAGACTACTGACCCTCCTTCTGGCTGCCGGCGGCCCCCTGCTGCTGCAGCAGGGACTGGCTGTAGAGGGTGGGCAGCGCTGCGGCGGCGTACTGCTGGATCCCTGAGTAGGCCTGCGTCAGCGCGTCCATGGTGCCGGCCGTGCCGTTGGTGAGCCCTGCGCCGCCCAGGCCTCCGTTTAGAGCCGCCATACCTGAGAGCATTTGAGCAACTTTACATAAAACCCAACAATAAAGAAAGGAGAATGCACTTACTCATTAGCGCTCCCACTGAAGGTTGTGTTATTAACCACACAGACACACACAAAGACGCACTGACTGTCACACACCGCACCACAGGTCACACACAGAAAAAAAAAACATTAATACTGACGCACAAAAGACGACACATCACGAGACGAACAGAGTAGAAGGTTTAAAACAGCAGCATCAGTTATGAGTGCAGCTGATGACGGCCAGAGCTGCACAGGAACCAGCAGAGACAGACGGCATGCAGCGCTGCAAGCGCACAGCCAACCAGAGCCAGAGGCAACATGGCCGCTACCCACACAAATAACTACCACTGAAAAACAGATAAATACAGCAACAGATTTTACTGCACATCACATCAGGACAAAGCGGAAACATATGGAATGCCATTTATAGCAATAATTAACATCCATCTAATTGGTACCAACATCAAACTTCAAAATAAATGCAAAAATTAATTAAAATGAATTCATTTTTGTTAAAAACATGAGATTTTTTAAAGGACTTTTTATTTATATCTAAAAAGCTATTTATTTAAATATGAAATAAATACAATAAGTGGTATTTTTATTGGTAATATCAACTAAAATTTATAACTATTAAAATCTAAATCTAGACAAGTCATTTTTTTCTTAAAATAAGTACATTTGTTCTTAGATTAAGGAGGTAAAGGAGACATTTTGCAAATGGAACAAGAAAATTTACATTTAAAATAAGAAAAAAACTATTGCATTGTCTTATCTCAACTGCATATTATCTAATTATCTTATTCTAAAAGTAAAAATACTCATTCCATTGGCAAACTACCTCAATTATCTATTCAAATTAAGGGTAAATATACTTAATTTAAGAGATTTTTTATTTATTTCTAGATCGTTTTCCCAGTGCAGTTTGGATTTATCATATATCAATACGAACCTCAGCTTTAAAGTCAAGGTTCAGTTGGTTTTCCAAACATTTCATGAAATTGAAGCAAATATTATTCAAATTGGTGAAAACTAGAAGGATTCATTTTAATTAGTTTTTAATAGAAAAATAATTAGCAGGAAGAGAAAATAGCTGCATAAATTAAATATTTAAACCACCTTGAAACCATCTGGGTGGTTATTTTTATAAACTGCACAGATACTTGAAATAAAAGATGTTTTTGCTGTGGTTTCCCGGCACAGACATTCAAATTTACGAGGGCTCCCTGAATGCACCTTTTGCATTCAAATCCCACTTTGCTCTGCGGTATCGTGCACTTAGTTAAAAAACAAACAAACGCATCATTCGCTCCAGATATGGACTGAAACATAAGAGCAGTTCGCTTCACATTTGTTTGTTCTGTATAAATACATATATGTTACACATGTTGCAGTTTTTCCCACAAAAATCCAAACTTTTTCCTCATAACTGAAAACTTTAAATTGCAAAAAAATAAAAGCTACTTTTAAAAAAAGTTGCTTCTGTGAAATTTATATTTATATTTATTTAGGGGGCTTGTAATATTGTCTAAAATGACATTCCATGAACCATAAATGTTTAAATACACATTTATACATGAACGTCAGACAGAATAAAATTAGAACAAGTTGTTGGGAAATATTCCTAAATATTTATAATCGTTAATAAATGTTGTCGGACTATCTGATCATGAAAACATGAAAAATGGCTCTAAGACAAATTTAAAACATCGGAGATGCCACCATCTATTATTTTAGGATATTTATTTATTTATTTTCAGGTTTTTACGGCACGCGTGGCTCGTTTTTTGTACAGTAGGCTGACAGGAAAGGGGTACGAGAGAGGGGGAGAGACATGCAGCAAAGAACCACAGGTCAGATTCAAACCCTGCTCCACCACGTAGAGGACTAAGGACTTAGTTGGGGGGTTTTGGGCAAACAACTGCGCCACCAGGATATTTACTTCAACAACAAAAATAAATAAATTACACTTATTACGTTTCTCTGTTGTTTGGCTGTGACTCCATCCTGGAGAGAAATATCAGCTGTGCTGCTGCCATCAACACCTTTGTTTATAGATGCTGGAGCTTATAGTTAGAGTGGCTCAGGTTATTCTGAGCTATCTCTATAGATATGCTGCTATAGGCTTAGACTGCTGGAGGACATAGGCACCCCTATTTCATCATTCTGCTTCATTCTATCTCTATTTTCCCACTCTGCAGAATCTGTTAGTTCAATCTCTAATGTTCTGCTCTCTCAACACCTTTGTTTCTAGATGTTGGAGATTGGTCTGTTTTCCAATGTAGTCCTGTTTCTCTGACTGTGACTAACTGGATGTGCTCTCTTCGTCCTCTGACATGGGAGCTGGCTCGGAGCTCGTCTTCCTGGCTGTGTGTTTCCTGGATAAGGCCTCCTTTAATAGCTGCTTTTTGTATCTCTGCTTCTGTCTCCTTGAACCCCAGTCGGCCTCAGCAGATGGCCGCTCACACTGAGCCTGGTTCTGCTGGNTGCTTCATTCTATCTCTATTCTCCCACTCTGCAGAATCTTTTAGTTCAATCTTTAATGTTCTGCTCTCTCAACACCTTTGTTTCTAGATGTTGGAGATCGGTCTGTTTTCCAGTGTAGTCCTGTTTCTCTGACTGTGACTAACTGGATGTGCTCTCTTCATCCTCTGGCATGGGAGCTGGCTCGGAGCTCGTCTTCCTGGCTGTGTGTTTCCCGGACGGGGCCGCCTTTTACAGCTGCTTTTTCTATCTCTGCTTCTGTTTCCTTGAACCCCAGTCAGCCTCAGCAGATGGCCGCTCACACTGAGCCTGGTTCTGCTCGAGGTTTCTTCCTGTTAAAAGGGAGTTTTTCCTCTCCACTGTCGCTACAAGCATGCTGAGTGTGAGGGATTGCCTTTGAGTCAAGAAGTTGAGATGAGAAAATATTTGTTGTGAATTGGCGCTATAGAAATAAACTGAATTGAAATCGATATGAATGAAATTTGAAGAAAACAGAAATATTAAATGATGTTTTATTTGATTGATCTAAATAAGTGCAATATTTTGGGTCATTTACTCTGAATAGTCTTTGCTGATAATATATTAGATTTAATATTTGGTCAAATGAAACATCAGGGAGAATTAAAGTTTAAAACAAATATTTTAAATGTGTTCATTTGTTTTCCTGTTAAACTGGAGTAGGAGTGGTCAGAGAGACGTTTCCATTGTGGAGATGAACTGGTTATTGACCCTCTGGGTCCCTGAGAAAGTCCCCCAACTGCAGACTGCTCCCCAGGTGCTGCAAGCTGCTCGCTGCTTCTTTATGGGTCAATAAAGGATCCAACTTTTCAAAGTTTCCTCATAGAAATGTTTAAAATAAGCATCAGTTGTGAATCTGGACCTGCAGTTAGCTTAGCTTATAGAGGAAGCTAGCTGGTATGAAGAACATTAGGGGTCCAGGCCACCATTGTCTTCTTTTCCAGCCTGTGATGTCTGCGTTGTGGGTTTTAGGGGGCGAGGGGAGCGAGGCGGTGGGTTTAGTGGTGAAGGAACACTCATTAGCTGCTTGTAATGGCTTAATATCACGGCGGAGGGCAACTTGTCTGAGGAGGTCTGACACCGCCTCGCCGTCCTGTCGCCTCGCCGTCAGACACGGTGAAATAAATTATCACCACTGCGCTGTGGATTATAGGTCACTCATTTATTCGGGAATAATTGCACCGCTGACCTTTGCAATTCAATTAAGGC
The DNA here is from genome assembly GCF_000732505.1 of Cyprinodon variegatus. NCBI lineage: Eukaryota > Metazoa > Chordata > Actinopteri > Cyprinodontiformes > Cyprinodontidae > Cyprinodon > Cyprinodon variegatus. Next base: position 293,168 of record NW_015150829.1, read on the forward strand.
CTGGATGTGTTTAAATGAGGGCAGCCGATGGCGGTGGGTGGATGGAGGAGGGGAGGGGGCAGCGAGAAGAACCAAAACGGAACGGACCTGTTGGGTCGAACAGGAGTCGAGGCGTGTGTGATTTACACAGCGGGTAGAGCTACTCCAGCCGAGGAGCGGAAAGGTCAGAGGAGAATAATGTGGTGGAAGAGGCCTGTAGTACGGGATCTCTGCTGTCATAACAGCTCTGATTAAGATCCCAACGCCACTCCTCAGAGGTCGAAGGCAGGACGCCCAGCAGGACCGAGGATGGAAACAGGGATCTGCTCCAGATTCCAGGAGGAAATGCTGCTTTTCTAAACCTAAACAAACTGTTTAAGCAGTTAGCAGGGCAAAGGTCAAAGGTCACGACCCTGAAGCAGACTGGAAAGATTCTTCTCTATAAAACCAACATGGCAATAGCTACATCTGGATCAAGGATAAGACGTCTGAAACCAAAGAAGAAAAGTTGGACCACGATGGACAGAACCGACTCATTCAAACCTCCTCCACATTCCGAGAACCAGACTCAGAGCATTTTATGCTGCTGCCCCACATCTGTGGAATGCCCTCCCTGACACCTTGAGGGCTCCTCAATCCACTGAGTGCTTTAAAAAAGGTCTTTAAACACTATTTTTTAGCAAAGCTTTTGGTCCCCTTTAGATGTTTTTCTCTCTTTTAAAAAAAGGTTTTTCACACTTTTGTCTTTTTTACCTTTAGTACTTTCAGATCTTTTGATGGAAATTGCAGTATTATTGTTCTCTGCTACTGACTGGCAAGCACGGTGATGGAGGACTGATGGTTTGGGGGTGTTCTGCCGGGCATTCACTGTACGATTTTTTCTCTCTTTTTTTTCTTAGTTTTTACGGCACTAGTGGCTAATTTTTGGACAGTAGGCTGAGAGGAAAGGGGGTATGAGAAACATGCGGGAAAGAACCACAAGTCAGATTTGAACCTAAGTCGGCCGCGTTGAGGACTAAGGTCTCCTTACATGAGACGTGTGCGCTAACCACCGCACCACTAAAGCACTCTCCTGATTTTTTTCAATCATTGCACGCAGCTACAGCTAACAATTTACGACGAAACCGCAGGGTTGAAAAGTTCACAGCTCACGATATATGTTCTCACATTGCGCAACCGGATGATCTGATGCAATCTACCTGCTCTCACTGTACGTCTAAAAACCACGTGGGACTCAGCTCCGCAGTGAGATGGCGCTACTCGGACTCGTCTATCCGGAAGCCAAACAAGTAGGAGAGGAATATGAAGCTCACTAGAGGGAAATTTGTGCTGAAAGCCCTAAAAAGAAACGCCGACAACGCATTTGATCAAAGACATGGCTGAGCAAACATGGCCACTACGGTCTGTAATAGCCATGGCTACTACGGTCTATACAGAAGAACTCCATTTCACTCACAACCCGCCATGCTGCTGTGTTTTCATCTCAGAGAAAGAAGAAGAATCCTTGTTTGCGCACTGAGCGATTTGCCCACGACTACCTCACAACGGCCGACTGAATTTCAAGCATGTTTGATTTTCTCCCGACCTTACGATTCCTGATCAGGAAGTGGTCGTGAGCGGCTGATTACCCCTTGTTACACCCTGTACACTACACGACGCACCATCAGTCTGAAAGACGGCTCCATTGATAAATTCTCGCACCACTGGACAATCGGCCCGAAAAAGGCAAAAAATCGGGCCGTCTGGATCAAGGATGCCCGGTTTTACAGTTAACACCTGGACCAAAAGTCGGTCTATCCAGCAGCTGCAGTCCGGCCTGAACAGAACCAGGATCCTAAACTGATTTACAAACAGCAGCAGAGGAAACAGAACCAAAGATTTAAACGAGGCTGTTTTAAAAACAGGCGGATCTATGAGCTGCAAGAACTTTATGTACCTGAACCTTAAACCCAGCGGGTGCAGGAACATTTACAGCTGGACACGATGGAAAGAATCGGTTTAATTTCCGTTTTAGTCATAGATCTGATCTGTTTTATGAGACAAACACACACCAAACAGCGCCACCTGCTGACAGACACACGACACTGTCCCACGCAGCAGCAGCAGCTGGGTCTACTGGCTACAGGAAGCCCAACCCAGGACACAACCAGGAAGCAGATGGAGCGGTGGAGGAATGGCTGGAATGAGGATGGTTCAACCAAGAAGTTCTCCATGGACCCGAGATGCAGAGAGACAGCAGCAAGAACCAGTCTTCTACTGGGAGGACTGGGAACTGCATTAACTATTGGTTTGGTTCAGATACGACGTTAACTTCAATTCTGCCCGTTTTAAATATGTCCATGAATCAAAGCGCGTCTCTCTGCTCAGCGGAGGCGTGAGGTGTGGATGGCTGGAGTGGCTGATGGCAGGGTGAATACTCACTGTTGATGCTACCTGCTAGTGCATTGATGTTGTTCAGGCCCACAGTGGCGCCTGCCAGGCCCTGCAGGGTACCCAGAGAGGTCAGAGAGTTCATGGCACCGGCGTTGGAGCTGGCTGTTGTGCCTGCTGCTGGGAGGAGAGAGGAAGACAGAGAAGTGGATGCGTTATATCCAACATTCAGCGACTCCTACGCATAGACGGCTCTACGCAGCTGCAGTTTTTAGGTGCTAGGTGCAGCAATGTAGGATCAGGAGCCCTGCACTGAAAGTATGGGGGCATTTTAGACTTCAGGAACATCTACTATGGTGGCTCATCTATATGTCTGAACCACTGAGCTCCAGCCTTGAAAAATGGCTCCTCATCATCAATATTATTATAACTTTATTGAAAAACATTCTTGTATTTTGTGAAGCATAAAAAAAATGGGAAATCTCTCCTTCCTGGTCATCCCATGTGGAGCTTGTGCCCTAAAATAGGAATAACTTTGTTGTCAGAACTGGTTCCATCACCTCATATTGGGCCAGTTCTCTTTGGGTTCATTTCTGACAAGTTTCCTGAGCAGCGTTAAGCTACAGCCCGCTTGGATTTGCTGGGGCTTTGTTGATATAATACCCTGATGTATTAATCTGTGTCTGAGCTTACAGAAAATAAAGGAAACTTTAGAAATAATGACTAACAAAAGAAATGTTGAAAATCCTTGCCGAAACAGATGAGTGTGTGAGTAAATCAGCTTAGAAACCCAACAAACGGGTTCCTCTGATCAGATTTCAAAGCCAAACTGGAAACTAATTTTCTACCCTGAGGCTCAGAGTTGATTTTAAACGTTATAATTACTGTTTTATGAGATGAAGCCAAGGATAATTTGGTTGTTGGGCCAATTTGTGTTACAATTGGCTTTAAAACACTTTACCCGGCAACAGGTGAGGTTATGGGACGCTGCGGTTGTCAGAAACATTTAGGAACAGACATCTCTGGATTCTGTTAGGTTCCCTAAAAACTTTGATAAAGATGCAAATCAGTCAATATGGAGGTTAGCTGATGCTAAACAGCGCTACAGGTAGCACCAAACTACTGCAGCACTGACACAGAACATTTCTGGAAACAAATAAATGGCCATAAAATGGCTGTTCCAAAGAGTTGATATACATCAGTACACCAGTTCTAAAAATAAAAAAAACAGGAAAAAAAAGATGAGACCAATATGAAAACCCGTCTGTGAAAAAAATGAGTACACCCCTGATTTAGCAGTTGGTAGAACCCAAGTTATCCCTATAGTTATGCTGCTATAGGCTTAGACTGCCGGAGGACATAGAGACCTCTTTTCATCATATCTCTGTTCTATCAATCTGCAGTATTTGTTAGTTTATTTTCTAACGTTATGCTCTCTCTGCTTTTTCTTATCTTGGACTTAGAGAGAAGAGACTTTCTCCTTTGATTCTTCCAGGGTGGTTCAGCCTCAGGACCTTTGACCTCTGAGACGGAGCTGTAAGGTTGTTTAAAGTTAGCCAGGTTGGATCTGAAATGTTTTCCTTCTTGGGATCGCTAAAGGTCCTTCTCTGAGGTCATTGCTGATATCTTCCTGCCTCTGAGCTTTAATCGTCTAAGACTTTGGCCTTTATAGAGACGTTCAAACTCCGTGACGATCTAGGTGCTATAACTGGGGTGTACTTCATTTTCCACACAGCCTTTCAGTGTAGCTTTAAGATCTATGCCTTCGTTCTTCTGTTAAGGTTAGATTTAGATTATTTTCCTTCTTTTTCCTGCAAAGCGACAGGAGAAACAAACAGAAATTTCCCTTTATTGAACTTTAAAGATGTTTCATCAACTAATAATTTGCGTATTTCCTCTCACATATTTGGATCTTAATGAGTCGGCAAAGAAAAAAGGAATCACGATGACAAATGAGAAAGATCCCAAACACACAGACGCACACCTGAGGAGACACTGAGGCGGTGGGTGGAATGGAGGGAAATGTGGCGCAAAAAGCTCGCAACCTTGTTCCTTCTCAGACAACAACAAAATAGAGATTTAATCTATTCATTTACCCTTCAGCTCATCAAAGCGTTGCCAACAAAGCAGGATTGCCGCTGAATATATTAGGAGGTGGTGTGGCAGAGGGAGCATTATGTCAGCACACGTTGCAAAACAAAGACGGTGGCCTGTCTCCATGCAGAACGGTCTATATTTATCAAACTAGAGTGACGTTTCGGTTTCACTGACACATGCAGTATAGCAGCACTCATTCACAGCGAGGAGCTCAACCTGAGTGTGCAATATGCAAGGTTGGAGTGACATTTGGCACCAGAGAGAGAGAGAGAGGCGAAAAGTATGGAGGGAGAGAGTGAGACGAGGAGGAGAGACCAGACAAGAAGGGGCGTTTGGAGCAGGATGGAGGAGGAGGCTGCTTTTCATATTCATGCTCTGGTGAGAGGGCGCTGCTGGAGCGAGGCCGAGCCGACATGAAGGGGGGGGGGGGGATGGAGCAGAAACAGGGAGCTTGTCAGAAAGAGGGCAGGAGCAGGAGATGAGGGCAACAAGGAGAGACGGAGAAGGAAGGAAGCTGAGGACGGTGGCGTTTAACCCCAACATCAACCTGCTGCTTTTAGACGCACATCTACAAGAAGGACATCATCGAAACGCACAGAGGTGCACCCCCCCCCCCCAATCAGCCGCAGGGCCGCCGCAGGGAGGAGCAAAGTGAAAACACAACACCAGAACCGGACTCACACGTAGGCAAAAACGTTCATGCACACACACATCCAGCCGCAACGCTGCAATGAGGGGGCGGCGGCACGCCACATGATGTTCAAACACAGGAGGACGCGTGTGGAACATCGACATGGCATCAGGATGGAGGTGGACACACACCACGGATGGAGGTCGGAGCGATGGCGATGTGTGATGAGCCGACGGTCGGCTGAGGTGACAACAATGGGAACAGTGGAGAGCGGCGTGGGGTGGCCCCGCCCGCCCGAGCCCAGCGGCGTTACCTGGGCTGGCCAACGCTCCCAGGGAGGCGGCGCTGGAGGACAGGGGGTTTGCGGTGGAGGGGCTGGCTGAGTTTTGAGCTGCTGCCGCCGCTGCCGCTAAAGTGGCCAGGTTCTGCAACTGCAGAGCGCTCATACCTGGAGAGAGGAGCCAGAGAGGGTGGTGTCAAAGCTGGGGGGGTCGCCGGGGCTGCACAACCGGCGCTCCGAGGGTCCGCAGGAGAACAGCGTGTATTCCCTTCACTAACACACCTGGAAACAAGCTCTCAGTCTGCTTCCTGCTTCTCCTTCAAACAAGCAGAAAGTCTGAAGGTAAACACTCCAGCAGCTGAGTTCACTAATAAGTCCCAAATGGGGCTGAATCAGTAAAAGCAGCTGCTGTAGCGTTTAGTCCTGGTGTGTTTCTCCCAGGCAGAGCTGCTCTGGAGGCAGAAATAATCAGAGTGATTTAGTTCAACTTATGTTTCTCCCTTTCAACAGCACTCGATTAAAACCCTGCGGAGGGGCTTCAGACACAGAGAGGAAGCTAACCTTTTCTAAAACACTTCTGCAGGCTGGAGCCTATTATATCGCTTTAAAAATTCAACTCCTGGAGCTTCTCTCTGCACCAATATTTACTGCTAAAAGCCATTAAAAACACAAAAACCAATATGGGTTGGACCGCCGGCAGATTATTTACTCCTTCAAAAAAGGAGCAGAACTCTAGGAGGCTTTAACCTTTCTGGCCTGAGCTGACCTACTAACATCCACCTAACATGCACTTGAGAATAATTAACACTTTGATTGGTTCACGTACTGAATCCAAACAGATCCCTCTAAACATGTCAGAGCTTTTTGCATCCGACCATGAAAGGACACCACCACATTCTTTATAGTCTCAAAACCACTGATTCAAATGATCAGTGAAAATTTGTTTTAGGAAATAAAGACAGTCAGTTGTATGGCGTTACATTTATCTCAAAACGTTAGATTATTTCTGCGCACGGTTTATCGACCACCACACAACAAAATCGCCTTTATCTTAAAATTTATAAATTAAAAGTAGCATCCTAAAAGACATTTTCGCCAACAATTGTTGCTTAAATGCCTCATAATAATAATCTCTGGGAAATTACAAGAGGATTTGAAAATCCTCCAAATATCTCGGCTGTTATGTCACATAATGGGACGTTTCTATGAAAGTACAGGTGGTTCTGATTTTTTTTAGCTGCAATCTACAAAACAACCACTAGAGGGAACTAAAACCTACATTTTAACTGTTTTTTTTTTGTTTCGTACGATGGGGGGAGTTGATTTAAAAACATCGACAATCATAACTCTGTGAAACAGTAGATGAGTCTCTGCTTTAATGTTAATGATGATGATCTGCGGTCAAAGCTGTAAACTGCTTTCCGTTAATCTCTGTTTAAGATTAAGATGAATTTGTTCTATGATTATATTTGAATCATTTAATTATATAATCAATTGTTAACTTTTCCTTGGCCAGTTTAATCGTCTTTAAGCAAAGATTATAGAGGATTTTAAATAAACATCGCCACAGTGTGTTTGTAGAGTACGGATGATGAAGTGTTTGAACAGTAGCAGCCATTCAAAATGGCCCTTCCCAATGAAAATCAGCCCTCCATCGCCCTTTCACTGAATTACAGCGTCAGACCAGGAGATAACGCTTCTCTTTAGTCCTCTTAGTGTCCACAAATCATGACAGAAAGAATATTTTAGATGTTTAAAAAGGAATTTTAGGGGCGTCGTATTTCCACCAACACCCCAGCAGACCGAACACACTGCCTTCTGTGGCATAGTGTCCAAACTGCAGGTACCTTGGTCTATTGGTTAAGAGCTGGAACTGCCCAGCATTTTGGGTGTGATCTGTTCTATTTGGATTGCCTCGGGCATCCAGGGGTAGATTTAGGAAGTTTGGGGCCCTAGGCAAAGACAGTCAGAGGGCCCTCTGAACACATAAAACACAAGGAAATTGTACAGGCCAACAATCCCCTTAGATCCACTTAGATCGGTATGGGGTATTGCAGGCTAACAAAAGAAGTCAAATGAACCCCAAATGGGTGGACCCCTTCGTCATTTCAAATTTGTAAAACAAGGCTTTGTTGGGCTACTGTATTAAACCTTAACCTCACATATTTCTGACATTTTCAGTTGAAAAAGCTTCCTGGATGGGAAGCGAAACGTCTTTAAACTTGGAAACAAAGTCTAGTGCATTGTTTTTAATTTTCTTTTTTTTTTTTTTGTTCTAGGTTTTGTCTCTTTTCTTCTTGTTTTCCTCTCTATGTTTTGTACTCAGCTGACTTTTCATGCTGTCTCTAAAGGAATGAAAGATTTTTTTTAAGCACTAAGCTCACTTAGCTGATTGCTCCTTCCTGTGTTTCCAAAAAGTAAATAACCCAGTCCTTCTTTTCACTGTAGACAAGCCATGATCTGCTTCTCTGTTCTCCATTTTTCATTTGGATGAAATAATAGCTGCATGAATCATGACAGCAGACAAGATAGAGGAGAGCAGGAGGCGGGGTTACCAATCTACTCGCTCTGGAGAGCAGAGTTCGCTGCTTTTAGATGTTGTCGCCAAAGTCTCCAGTAGCAGAAAAAAGTTGCTAGATTTGATGCTAGCCGCTTTTTGATATCAAAGTCCTAGAGGGGTCTGAAACGTCAATAAATGTAGCGACAAAAGCGCTAAGTTAGCAACACTGCTCTTTGCACCGTTTGTTTTCAAATGGTTTGCTGCTGTCTGTTTGGACCTTTGTGAACATGTGCAACAAATGGACTGATCCAATATGGTGGACACTGAAGGGGGGGGCTGAGACACACTTAATATTAGATGCGCTCTGATAGCATTTTAGCGAAGGATTTTTTTTTATCAAAAACATAATTAAGGAATAGTTGTATTAACTCCAAGACTTTGGGGCCCTGGGCAACTGCCTAGTATAGCCTATGGTAAATCCCCCCCCCGCCTGTATCCATTACCTGTGCCTGACATGTTCTCCTGACTGGACCGTGACCTTCTGGTCGTTTGTACCTTTTTCTCGCCATAGAAATACAGATTTTCTGCTTTCAGGTTCTAATTTGAAGCGATTAAACTCTCCAATCTATCCATCACCACATTACTGAAGCCCCGCCTCTTCAACCGGACGACAGCATACGGCCTTTTCTTCAGGATAACTAATGACTGCGTGCCAACATGACAGAGAGGAACCAGCAGCATCTCCCTCGCTGTAAAACCTCAGAAAACAAATCACAGCAGAACCGTACAATGTCTCCAACACATGAGCTTGTTAAGGCTAGGTAAGGGTGGAACATATGAGGTGCATGTGTTGTATATACAGCCTGGGTGTGTATATACAGCCCTATGGGAGTACACACATGTAGAGAGACACACAGAAACGACACAGCGAGGAAAATCCATCTTGTTAAACAAAGATATCCTTCATCCAGACAACCAAACTCAACAATGACAACAGATGGCTGAATTCATCACTTGGATTCACACCTCTGATTGGTAAATAAATGGATTAAAAAGGAGATAGGAAGAAAAAGACAAGCCGCTTTGAGAGTTCGGATCTCGTTTTAGACGCTGCAGCCGAGTGTGAGAGCTCCGGGTTTCAGGCGACGTGTTTTCACGCTCGCACAAACGATGTGTGCGACTTCTTCACTTGTCCCTGCTGCTCGGGAACACCGCCACCACCGCAGCCAAAACCAATTGTGTTTTCAGGGCGATTTTCTCCAATTTTCTGTCATACGCCCAAAGCCCAAATGGATTTCTATTTTCAGGGGATGCAGGAACAAAAACAGGCGTCACTCTTTCCATCAAATCCCAACAAAAACACAGACTCACAGCCGTGCTAATTCTGGCCCTGTCTTACTTAGAGGAGGCAGAGAATGGAGCAAATGAGCCAGAAGACGTGCAGCTTTAGAGGAGCTACAACAAATCGTATTGATCTTGTTCTGGAAAGTGGAAAGCAGACCTGATCTGTTTGTAAAATGCAACATGGAGCTGGTGGGTTCCTTTCCTTCTCTGCATTTCTTCCCTTTATCTTTCATCTGGTACTTTCCTTCCTTCTTTACCCATTTTTAATTAATCGTCTTTACTTTGTCCTCTTCTTTTCTCTAATGTCCTCCCTTCCTGTTTTATTATGGTCTCCAATTTTAATTACAAGTTTATTTCCATTAGTAATACCCTTCAAAACATGCTTCTTTTTCTCCAAACACTGACTGTCTATCAGGATAACCAATAAATGTCCTGTCAGGCTAAGCTTAAGTTGGATTAACTTCATGCTTGATGGATCTTAGTTTGATTTACACCAAAAGAGAAAAAGTTTATCATCATTTTAAAAAGACTATCAGGCTTAAAATGTTATTAAGAG
>NW_015150829.1:304843-311490 GCF_000732505.1 Cyprinodon variegatus
TCAGCTTCAGTGTCTGTCAAACCTCCACCCTACTGTGACACATCCAGATGGAGCGAGCCCTGCAAGGATGTCTTTAAGCAAATGGTTGCTTTGGAGAGAAAACTCTTTCATTTAATCTAATCAGATTAGATTAAAATGGAACTTGTTTGTATGATTGGACTGAGCAAACATTTTTGCATTTTTGTGTTTGATTCCTGCTTCCAGCGTTTGGATGTGAGTTCTGTGGGCTGATGTGTTTCTCTCTCAGGTGTCTTCTAAAGCATGACCTGTCCACATTCTGAACTAAAGTTGTTTCTTAGTTTTGACTGAGGAGACCTTAATCAGATGCGGACATCAGTAGATGTCTTCATACGGACATCTTTGTTTACATCATGTCTCTTTTAAATGAGACATTTTTCATTCTTCATTTATTTGGAAATGTTTTCCACTCTGAGAGTAAAACTACTTTTCTATATTCTGTTTTTCTACTTAATTTAATCACTTCCATTTAGTTCACATGTTGTCATGGAAACACTGTGTTTAACTTCAACATTTGAAACAAATGTACCTTCTTGAGATGTTTATGATACCCCAAACCTAAAACAGGTGATGCATTCAGGCTCCTCTACCTCAGGAGGATTCTCCATCACAGATGTAATGTTGTATCAGTTTATTCAGAATTAAGTTAATTAATGTTCTTTGGTGCTGCAGTGGCCTCTCATTTTATAGATGTTTTCTTTTAAGACATATTTAGTTATTATTATACTGATTCTTTTAGAGTGAAAACATTTTTTAAATATATATTTAATGTTGTCTTACTGTTTGCTTTAAACCTTTTGTATTGAAATCTGTGATATTCTCTCAGTTCCTGCATTTTCTTTCTGTTTTTGATCTTTATTTTCACTCCATGACTATTTTTGTCCTTTTCTCCGACTTGATGCATGACAGCAAACAACAAAGCGGCTCCTTCTCTGTTTCCTTCTTCTTTCTCTCTCCATGCAACCTTTCCTCACCTTGTTTTAGCTCTACATCAGCTCTACTTGCGTTTGTCAACAGCCATCTATCCCACTGAACATACATTTTGGAGACAGTTATGAGGGGGGAAAGGAGCATAAAATAACCCTGCCGGAGAGGAACAAAGAGCCGACAACGATGGAGACGAGGCTCTGAGACAAACGGATCAGAGCCGGAGGATCTGGGTTGTGCAGATGGTGCGTGAGCGGGTCCATTGTGTGCGAGTGCATATGTGTGGAAGGATGCGAGCGCTCCCGCCCGCCGTTGGCTGCATCTAATTGAAAGCTCATTGGTGTAATTGAAGCCTCTCAGCTCTGCAGCTCCTCGTGTTAAAGACTGGGACCAGATGTCATTCAGCTGTCTCACATCTCCTGCCAATCACTAATGCTCCACCGTCTCTTCCTCACCAGCGCAGATGGAGGACCGACAGATTCCTCCAAGAGACGCGCTCCTCCGCCTGCTCTTTCCAAATCCTCCCAGAGCCGATTTGTCAGCGTGAATTTAAGGAACACGAGGTGCTGAAACGGGAAAAACCGTGAGCAGTGTGCGGCTTTTAGAGAACATGACAGAAAACTGGAGGTTAAACTCTGGCAGCGCACTCCTTCATGCTGATGCTTCACTTCATCCTGCTTTCTTAATCAGAAGAACCAAATAGTGAGACGATCTGGCGATGGAGGAAGAACCATTACTTAGTAGTAATACTCCAGACTTAACCTCACAAAAATCTTTGTTCAACATCCTCGTTTTTAAACATAAAGTGAAATGATTCAATTTTAATTTATGGAAAAAAAATGTTTTATGGGGTTATGATTCAAGGAAAACCTGAGAGAGGGAAGACAAGGAATACATGCAGACTGGAAATTAAATAAAGGATAAGATGCAGAAAGAAGGGAGGGCGTGAAAGAAAAAACAGGAAGGAAGAAACAGAAGGAAAGACAAAAAGGAATGGATGTAGGCCACAAGAAGGAAAGACAGGAAAAGGAAGGCAGGAAGGAAACGAGCAAGAAAAAAGGAGATAAAAGAGGAAAGAAGGAAGGATACAAGTAAGGAAGAAGACGAGGAATAAGGAAAGGTAGAAAGTTAGGGAGACAATGAAATCAGGAATAAAGTAGGAACGCTTGGAAAAATTCTGGAAGATCCCATAAAATCTGCATGAAGAGGCTTTGAAGTAAAGAGGAGCTGAAGAAGAGAGCAGGAGGAGATGAGCCCGACCGTGTCAGCGTCTTAGCCCGCCTGAATCCAAAGCCTAAACCTGAAGCCTCTGATTGGATCTTTTAGGATTTTACTCCTAAACCTTCTCTCCTGTAACACTTTGTTTTCCTTTCAAATGCCAACCATTTACCCCTGAAGGACAATAAAAGGCTCCATCTTCGCTCCGAACCTGCGGATAACCCTCCAGTAGATGGCGCCAGCCCGCAGCGCTGCACACAAACCACCGCCTTCTGCCTTTTCCCCCTTTTCTTTCCTCCTTTCTTGTGATTCATCTATCCCTGACAAAGCCTCGCCGCTGCCGCTACACGCCCTGGGCACAACTCTTTGCCTGGCCTCATTAAAAGATCAAGACAAATCTTAGCAACGGTTAATAAATCTTCAGGGCAACGAGCTCTCTTTACTCCGCCATGCGAGTTCATCTGTTATGCTCTTTGGTCCTCTTTTAGAAGTCTGTGGAAATAAATATATTACAGAGAGGCGCAACAAAGAGTCCAGAGCTGTGGTAGAAGGTGGCGTGCTGACGGACGACTCACCGGCCATCTGCTGGATCCCGCTGAAGGCTCCCAGGTTGCCGGAGGAGGCGGCCTGCTGCAGCAGCTAGAGGAGACACACAGAGAGGCAGAGTGAGCCGGGCGAAGGCGGGAAGTCAAGCAAGCATCCGAAGCCGAGACTGAGAAGTGGTTAAGCTTCTCGGCTCAGCGCTCGGTGAGTAAATGAGCTGCTAATATAGTCTGATCGCTCCTCAAAGCCGCCGCCGTTTGCATTCCTGCACGGTTCTCCCCAACAACTTGTGCATGAAGGATCTAATCTCGCTGACTAATTAGATTCCAAAACAAATCAGGAATACTGATGCCGTCAAAAAGGACCCAAATTAACAGCAAATTAACATCTGGATGCCATTGTGGGAATTTCTGTTTGATAACGAGGAGGATGATTCAAAGACCAGAAAAATCTCTCAAATAAATCAATGTGCTGCTCTCCCTCCAGCGAACCAGAGGTTAGTTTAAAAACTGAAGCAAAATGAGTGAAATGTAGGATGAGGTAGAGGGGAAGAGAGTGAGGTGCGAGGAAAGAAGAAATGAGCCGACACTGATCAATTAGCCCAAACTCCAGGCGCTCCGATCTTCCTGCATCGATCCCAGAAAATCCTAAATAAAACCTAATCAGCCGTTTTGGAAAAAAAAAAAAATGGTTCCCTTCCTTTTGTTTTTTACTTAATGTTTTCAGTTTTCAGAAACATCCATCAAACAGTCGACGACTGCAAGGAAATCAGGAAGTTTCTATGGAACCTGAAGATCTGCGGCCTCCCTGGCTCAGTCGGGGTCAAAGGTCAAAAATGGGGCAGAAATGGCAAGAACTGATCCAAAACAAAAAGGTCCGTCTAACATCGAACACAGAAGCGGTGGTGTGATGGTTTGGGTAGAATGTCATGGCCACCAATGTGCCCCTGTGCAAGGCAGTCATCCGCCAGGTGTCCAGCCTGACTGGGTGGCAATGAAAGGGTCAACTAATGGAGGACTCTGGTTCAAGTGTTGCTGCTCTGCTAAAAGTAAGGCTAATTTTATTATTGTTTTCTTTTGGTTTCTCCCACTCTGATTAAGCTAAGTGTCGACCTATAAGATGAGAACAGAAGCTTAGTGAAGGGCCCTAAAAGAGCCTTCAGTTTAGTCCCGCCCCCCCTACATAAAACTAGTGCCAGCTGATGGTGACATCATAGCTGAAGGAGCTCTGCAGCGACACTGATATCATCTCTCATTGAAAAAACACTGTAGCTAAATATATCTTTACTTTTTTAGACGGAATTTTGAATTTTCAATGTTTAGTTTATCAGTTTGGAAAATCATAAATCTGATGTCGGTGATTTAGCTCCATACAATCCGCTCTTTAACTAATTCAGTGGTTCTGCTGAGCTCAGGAAGGAGCTCTTAACAAGTCAAGCACTAATGTCACTAATTAAAAACAGGAGTTTTAATTGATGTCACTGTGCTAATAATTTAACTCTCAGGATTGAAGGAACAAAAAAAAAAAACCCAGCGTCTCTCAAACTGAGCCGCTCTGAGGCAGGAAGTTCTACTGGATCCTGCAGCTCATGTCGGAGCGTCATTTAATGGATAAACGCAGAGAAACTGCTTCGTTAAAGAGGAACCGAATGATGGAGGATTTAAGAGCCGCTGCCCGGCCCCTCCCCCTCTGATGATAAATCAGACCAAACTTCCATCATTATTTATTTAGCCTTCAGTTTATCTCAGACTTCATGTTTTAAGGTAAGAGCTGAAACTGCCTCCAGATCAGGAAGAGAAATGCGGACGCCCACCAGCCGAGGTCATGGTTCAGTCCCATTCCCTGATATTTAAAGGTTCCACGCTCCTCTAACTATTACAAAAAAGTTCAAAAACAATCCACTGGACTATTGTTGGAAAGTTTGGAAACAAAGTCCCTTTTAAAAGAACCGGGTCTGTTTCTATTATCCTGTTGGTTTTATATTAGTTTGGGTTTTTCAGACCTGAATAACTCAGAAATCATCATCGGTTCCTGTTCGATGAGGACGCTACGCGTCTACTGGCTGGAACGCAGAGAGGAGGAGGATGAAGGTGAGCAACAGCTCCAGGAAATGATGTGAGAAAAAGGAAGAGGAAAGGAGGCAGGGAGGATTCTGGGAAATCTCTCTGGGCGGAGCACTGACTGTGGCTGCGTTGGCCACAGGGCTGCAGTTGGGGGTGATGGAGGAGGTGATGGAGGCGGGCGACGCGGCGGCGGCGACTCTTACAGCCAGATACTGCGGGGTGAGGCCGCCCAGGCCCGTCAGGCTCCCCCAGGTGGTGGCGCTGTTAAGCTGCTGCATCTGCTGCGCCAGCTGCTGCTGCAGACGCCGCTGCTCCTTGTCCTTCTGCGTGTCGGCGAACTTCACCACGATGGGAGACGAACAGCCCTAGAAGAAGAAGAGGAGGAGCAGAGAGAGGAGAGGACGGGTGGAGACAGAGGTGGAGGCAAGAGCAGAGGGATTAAGATTAATACTGTTTGCTAAACAGTTAAAGGCTCACATGGGTGATTCTCACCGAGGATTAGGGACGCTGAAAAAAAAAAAAAAGTAAAGTTTAACATGGTTAAAAAGTCAGAATTCAGACTTTAATCTAAGAATTCTGACTTTAATCTTATAATTCTGCCTTTTTTCTCAGAATTCTGACTTTTTTTTCCCTCAGAAATCAGACTTTTTTTTCTCAGAATTCTGACTTTTTTCTCAGAACTCTGACTTTTCTTTTCCTCAGAAATCTGACTTTTCTTTTCCTCAGAAATCTGACTTTTCTTTTTCTCAGAAATCTGACTTTTCTTTTTCTCAGAAATCTCACTTTTTTTCTCAGAATTCTGAATATGAACCTCAAAATTGTGACTTCAATCTCAGAATTCTGACTTAATCTCAGAATTTTGGATCTTAATGTAGACGGGCACCATGAAGGCAGAGATGTGAGAGCGCTCAGCTTCACTGACAAAGATGTGAGTTGTTTGGCAGGGACAGTAACACATTGGTGGAAAATGATGCAATTTTTGGAAAATGAGGGAACTTGTTACGTGACCGAGGGGTCCCTGGTGATGCTACTGTATTTCATTAATGGAAGCGCAGAAGGTGATTAAAACAAGAGAGCGAATTTCTAAAACAGACATGGCTACGGCTTAATGCTAACATGTTTGTTAGCTGTCATAAAACTGTCAGATTTCTGAGATTTATATCAGAATTGTGAGAAAAATGTTTTCTCATATTATACTGAAATAACATAAAAAAATATTTTTTGGTTTTTCAGTGGCCCTAATCCGTACAAACCCAACCTATCAAATGTCTGTAAAGATTTTAGGGGCATACTCACAAAGAACTCAAAATAATCCACTTTTATCAGGACAATCATTATTTCTAATATTTGGCACAGATCATTGTTTGTTACCAAAATAAGTTTTTTTATTGTTTTTGGAGTCACAAATTCATAACCGTAATGCAGGGACAAAAAAAACAGGGACAAAAAAAAATGCTTTCATCTCAATTCATCATTATAAATAATCTAGCCGGTTTATAAAAAAATATCATACATTTGTTTAAATATACATAAATTAATAAAATATGATGATATATATAATAATTTACTGTTATGTCATTCTGAATATTTTAATAAAAGTGATGCAACTCTTATTACTGTTGTGCTGCGTTCAAAGTCCTGTAATATTCACAGCATTTTTTAAAGTCGTAGGGAAGCGGCCGTTCCAAACGTTGCATTTCCGAATTCTCCAGAGTTGTGCACGACTTTACACGAGTGAATAAAGTGAATGTGATTGGTCGATTATCAAGAGGGCGGGATTGTTGTGGCAGAAGGTTCACAAGCAAGTTTAGTTGTGGTCGGTTTCTCTGAAGCATCTTGCTAACCAGTTAGCATCTTAGTGCTAGCAGGTTCCCAATG
>NW_015150829.1:311791-316551 GCF_000732505.1 Cyprinodon variegatus
ATATATTAGCTGCAACATATGAATCAAGATGCTATGACTGAAAAAAATTGATTGACAGATGACCGTTGATATATGATTGGCTGAATTTAGGTGTTCAGGATGACGTATAACTAACTGGCCTGCAGAAGATAATGGGGAAAAAAAAAACAGATTTTAAGTCAGGATTTTCTTTAAATAGAAAATTTCTCACTTTTGGGACAATATGGTCTGATAAAGAGGACATTTATATGCATGTTTAAGCCAGAATGATTTGACATTTAAATATGATTTCCCTACGACTTTAAATGAAGTAATAATTACCCATGATGCACCGCAAAGAAGAGAACACAAAATGGCCACAAGGTAAGATTGTTTGACATCTTTAGATCATGACAACTGTTAAGTTTCTCCTTCCATATGCCTATTTTTACACTACAGGTGATCATTACTGTAACCTATAATACCTCAGATGGTCCAAGTTCTACATCATAAAGGATCTGATCTGCAGAAATATCTTAAAACACGTGAAGTTAACAAAGGAGTTGGAGTCGGAGGCTCTTCCACACACTCAGCCACACAGGACACGCACACAGTCGCTCAGGAAACGCAGCTCTAAAGCCAGCGGGGCTTTCTTCTTCTTCTTCTTCTTCCCCACAAGGGCTCAGTTATCTCTGAGTCCAAAACGCTTTCACCAGACACTGATTTCCTGACTTCTCAAACTATTTCATCATCTTTTAGAAAGTGAGACTCGATGCATGTGTCGGTGTGAAGTAAGTGAGAGTGATTGGGAACAGCAGCAGGGGGGGGGGGCGATAGGGCAAGAGGGAGATTCAGAAACGTGGACAATCACTCGTAATTGTCTGGATTTCTTCTCCTCAAACCTGCTGCTGCTGTTGGAGGCGAAGTCGAGCACACAAAGGGACCAACATATCGGACATGAAGCGCGCCGCGTTCCCTGATGAAAGTTACAGTGAAGCTCAAAGAGATAATCTGTTGCAACACAACCATTCCTCGCGCGGCGCAATCAAAGCCTAACTAGGGGCAAATCCGTCTGAAAACAAAGGCAATCTGCCACGGGAGGATAAAAACCTTTTGATTGAAACATTTAGTTTGAGGCGGGGATCCGCGCTCGGCGGAGGAGGGAAGGGATTTGGCTGCTTTGCAGAAGCCGCCGTGCACGTTCAGAGCGGAGAGGCGCCAAATGTCAAGTGCCTGGGACTCAGGTGGAACCGTTTCTCGCTCTTTGGCTCCGAGATGCAATAGTTCAATCCAACAAAGCTTTCAGTGGGAGACGTCCAGCCTAAAGTCTCAGCCGTGATTCTATAGGTTTTGTTTCCAGATATCCAGACCTAATATGTTTTTTTATCTTTGAGTTTTTCAGAGGTAGGTGTCTGGGTCATTTCAGCCGTCTACGCCAAGCCTGGTTCATCCACCTGCATCCAGGAGCAGAGGTGGAAAAGGTACTAAAATATCATACTCAAGTAAAAGTACCAATACTTGGATGAAATATTACTCAAGTACAAGTAAAATTACCCATCAGAAAATTACTCAAGTAATAAGTAGCTAATTTAAAATGTATTTTAAGTAAAAGTTACTTAGTTACATTAAAAAAAAACAGTTGAACAGGGTAGGGGATCTCTCCCATACAGTGAAAATAGGACAAGGAGTCATAAATCCAAAACTATTTAGTTTTTAATTAAAGAAAAATCTATACAAATGTATACACATGTAATGACAAGATAACACATGTCACACATGTCTTTTAAGACCCTTATAAATGTATAATGTGCCATTTTAGAGCAGAACATCCCATAAAATGTTTTCAATGTTTCCACATCAATTGAAAGTGGAATTGCCATGAATTGTTCATTCTGAGTGCCATCCTTCTTTTAACATAAACAGTTATAATTCAAATCAAGGCTAAATCACGTGTTTTGACTCCATAAATAACCAAAATAGAACTAAAATCTCAGTGTCAGGGACATTTCGGAAAAATAAAAGCAAAATAGTGCACTCTGACGGCAGGCTGGGCGTTTAATGTCTAATGATAAAACACGTCAAAAAAACTTCTAACTAAAAAAATTATAAATGACACTCCCCCATTAAAGGAGAAATCCAGTGAGTTTTCACATAGATCTGTTTCTCGGTATTGAAAAAAACCCCCGAAAACAACCGGTTTTACCTAGCTTGAGTTGCTACGGCCAGCAGCTAACGCAGCCTGGCATCTACAGTGCTACACTCTAGGGGCGTGTTCATGAGCCTCCATCATGTTCATACACCCAGAGTGTAGCGCTGTAGCTGCCAGGCTGCGTTAGCTGCTGGCCGTAGCAACTCAAGCTAGGTGAAACCGGTTGTTTTCGGGGGGGGGGGGTTCTCTGAACCGTCCTCGCTCCAGACTTGGCGCCTGGTAGCCTAGATCTACATGCTGATCACGTCACTCACTGTAGTGCTTCCGGGCCCGATTTTTTGTCTTCCTTTCAGTTTTCCAAAGTTTCTTTTTTACTCAGTAACGGATTTGTAATGTAACGAAATACAATACTTCACTCAAAACGTAATCAAGTAAAATTTAAATTACCGATTTTAAAAACTACTTGAAAAATACAAAATACACAAAAAAACTACTCAATACAGTAACTTGAGTAAATGTATTTCGTTACTTTCCACCTCTGTCCAGGAGCAGGTTGGAAGGTAGACAGACTGCTAAACCAACACCGTAGGTCGTCGGCCAAACTCTTTCTGCACCAAAACAAACCAAAACTTTGGGTTCATTTCTCTAAAAAGCTCACATCTATCAACACTGCAAAAAATCTAAATCTAAATAAGTAATTTTTTCGTAAATTGAGGAGGTAAGTGAGACGCTTTGCCAATAGAACAAGACAATTTACATTCAAATAAGAGCAAAATATTGCATTATCTCATTCCGAGCGCATATTATGTAATTATCTTATCTTAATAGTAAAAATTGATCTTCTTTACCTGCTCAAATTAAGGGTGAATACACTTGATTTAAGTGTTTGGATACAAATATCATCCAGGTCATTGTCATTCTATAAAAGTAAAAAAAAACAATCCAGTTTGAAGATGTTTCGCTTCCCATCCAGGAAGCTTTTTCAATTCAAAATGTCAGAAATAGCGTTGAGTTCTAGGCTTTATAGAGTGGACAAAAGTAAAGCCTTGTTTTTGTTAAGAAAACATGCAAATTGAACCGGACGAACGGGTCCACCCCCTAGGAATGGGGGTCGTTTGGCTTCTTTGTTAGCCTGCAATGCCCCATACCTGTCTATGCCTCTGAAAGGGGGGTCGTTAAAGGGAATTGTTGGCCTGGCTGAACAGGCGAGGTCTTCTGTTTCCCTATAAGGTGGTGGGGGATTTGGTTCTTAAAGGGAAAAAATCTACAAAACTGAGACATTTTTTACACTAATGTGGACATAAAAACAAAGAATGAATAAAATAAAAACTTTAAAAATGTTAATAAAAATCTTTGTTTGTGGTGAAACTAAATAAACTGAATGATAATAAAGAATTTCAACTCCTGCGACTTTTTCTGGAAGTTTTTCTGCAACTGTTTCCTGCTAATTAATGAGGTGGAAGCTGACACAGCAGCAGATCCCTCATCTTCACAGACAAAGAGTCACTCAGGAAACTCAACAGGAAGAGGAAAAAAAGAAGCATAATTACAAAGCAAAGCTGGCTATCATCACTTTCCAACGTGACATCAAAACTGCAGGCTGCCGCCGTTCTGAGCCCAAAAAATGGCACCTTTCTTCTCGGCGCAAAACGAGAACTGATAATTAACATGGCAGGATGCTGGAGAGAAACCTGGCAAAATGTAGCTACTGTCATCTGAATTATGATATCACCATGTTAGAAGTTTAAACTTCATTTTTATATTTTCAGCAAATGATGGAAACTATTTAACAGGACAGAAAGAAAACAAAGCCAAGCCAGCTAATGCTAACACCCAAATCACTCTGTTGTGACATAAGGGTCACAGAGGAAGCTTGTGAAACTCCTGGTAACAGAGGAAGCCACTGAAAGGCCAACATCAGGAGTGGCACAGTGGGTCATGTTTTAGGTTCTATGCTGGAATTATTGGCTTCATGAAGATTTCTGCACATCCCACCAAACTATTTCACTGACTTATCAAATTCATGCATCTTATTGCATTTGGCTACAACTAAATATAATCCACTGCATTCAGGAGTGGATTTAGGAAATGTGGGGCCCTAGGCAAATACGGGCAGGGGGCCCTCTGAATTGAGAAGACAAAACATAAAAACAGACCCATTATACAGATAGAGAAATGTTAACAGAATAGACATCCATTATCTGTTCTAGGTTGTGTCCCTCTCTTCTTGTTTTCCTCTCTATGTTTTGTACTCAGCTGACTTTTCATGCTGTCTCTAAAGGAATGAAAGATTTTTCCAAGCACTAAGCTCACTTAGCTGATTGCTCCTTCCTGTGTTTTGGAAAAGGCAACGGCAAAAGTAAATAACCCAGTCCTTCTTTTCAATAAAGAGATAAACTAGAGGGATAAAAAATAGAGATAAACTATAAAGATAAGCTAAAGAGATAAACAATAGAGATAAAATATGGAGATGAACTAAAGTTAAACACTAAAGAGATAAGCTAGAGAGATACACTAGAGATAAAATATAGAGATAAACTAAAGAGATAAACTAGCAAGATGAACAACAGAGATAAACTATAGAGATAAACTAGCAAGATTAAAAACAGAGATAAACTATAGAGATAAAATAGAGAGATAAACTAAAGAGATA
>NW_015150829.1:317847-319922 GCF_000732505.1 Cyprinodon variegatus
AAAAAAAAAAGAAAAATGTGTCACTCAAACAGAGAATAATGTTACTTTTAGTTTATTTGATAAAACCAACTATCTATAAAACATCAGCTGGTTTTTATGTTTCTATTCAGGATTAAATCTGTAGGTTTGTTTCAGTGGCCCTAATGGGGGCTGGACCTTTGCTGCTGGGATGGAAACCATAGCAACGACTAAAACTGTTATTAAGAGGAAACAAAAAAGAAGTGACCAGTACCTGAGACTTTAATGTGTTAAGAACCTAAAACACTAAAAATAATAACCAGAATTTTCAAATTAAGATAGTGAATTATGAACCAGTGTGAGCTCCATCCACTCGATGAGGCTGCAGATGATTTTTTGCTCTAAAAAGGACTTTAAAAAATTGCTCTCGGATATAATTAAATCTTCGGTTGTTCATTTAACCAAAAAAAGGAGTTTCAAATTAGCCACTTTTAGATATGAATTCCCTTCATCTTTCCATCAGTTTCACATCCCTGCAGATGGGCAAGAAAAATCTCTAAATTTCATTCTTTGCAAGTAAATTATTTCAATAGTTTCAGGGTCTGATTAAATGAATCATTTAAGGCCATAAACTTGGTGAAGGGACGTTGATGCTGTTTAATTAGATTTTTTTTTCTGTAAAGAGTTTAACAAACATCCAGCAAACTGCCACTCTTCAATCTTTGCATTCACCTTGATGTATAATAACTTTAAAGTGTGAATTCTTTTAAAAGTGCTTAAAACAGAGAAACCTGACAGGCTTCATATGGGATGGCTTAATAACAGGCTGCAGCAGTGACGGACAGGTGGGCGCAGGGTGACAGCCCATCCGTCTGAAACCTAACTGCAGAAATAGGCACCTTCATGATGGCGCCGTCTAGATTTAGAATGATGTAACTCCTGCATGGATCAAAACCTCCCCCACACTTCAAACTTTTAAACTTGATTTTCTCTTTGAGCCTAAAACTAAGCCCGCCACCGCCGCGAGTAAATCTGCAGGGGACTCTGGGATGCCACTGTCATTGTTCCAGGGTGATCCCGTCTCTACAGAACCAAGGGGAGGGAGTGTCTGCAGTCTTTGCACACGATAAGCTGGTGAAGATTCATCCAGGTCATAGGTATTTTAAAAAAGTAAAAAAAAACAATCCACTGGACTTTGTTTCCAAGTTTGAAGACATTTCGCTTCCCATCCAGGAAGCTTTTTCAATTCAAAATGTCGGAAATAGCGATAAGTTTAAGGCTTTATACAGTAGACCAACAAAGCCTTGTTTTTTCTTCAGAAAACATGCAAATTGAAACGGAGGAACGGGTCCACCCCTTTGAGATGGGGGTCGTTTGGCTTATTTGTTAGCCTCCAATGTCCCATACCTGTCTATGTCTCTGAAAGGGGGGTCGTTAAAGGGAATTGTTGGCCTGGCTGAACAGGTGAGGTCTTCTGTTCCCCTGTAAAAGGCGTTGGGGTTGCCATGATAGCAGGAAGGGATTGTAGGTTTTTGAACGCTGAAATCTGAGTCCACCCCCTCTGTTTAAGGTTAGTTTTTCTTTATTTTCTTTTTTTCTTTAGTTTTTATGGCACTAGTGGCTTATTTTTCTGACAGTAGGCTGACAGGAAAGGGGGTATGAGAGAGGGGGAGAGACATGCGG
The DNA here is from genome assembly GCF_000732505.1 of Cyprinodon variegatus. Classification (NCBI taxonomy): domain Eukaryota; kingdom Metazoa; phylum Chordata; class Actinopteri; order Cyprinodontiformes; family Cyprinodontidae; genus Cyprinodon; species Cyprinodon variegatus. The sequence goes on from NW_015150829.1 coordinate 319,489, forward strand.
CAAAGGACCACAGGCCGGATTCAAACCTGGGTCAGCCCCCTTGAGGACTAAGGCCTCCGTATGTGCCACTGCTCCACCAAAGCACACCCGGTTGGTTTTTCTCTCTTAAAATTTAAGGCTTCCTCTAAAACCATCTATTTTATTTGTCCAAAATATGAACATTCTGATACTCTGACATTTTGAATTGAAAACGCAAAGCGAAACGTCTTCAAACTATGAAAGATTGAAGTCAAGTGGGTGTTTTTTTTTAAAGTTTTTTGCACATAATGAGCTTTTTTTTGTAAATTAGTTTTGTCTCTAACTAGTGGCTAGTTAAATGGTTTCTCCTTACAGGTTTGCCAATGACTGGAGAAAAGAAAGAAACGATTCCTGACTCCGACTGTTTCAAAGAGCCACATGGGTGGGACATTTAGAAATCTTTTTGTGTTTTTTTT
>NW_015150829.1:324747-327199 GCF_000732505.1 Cyprinodon variegatus
TAAATTGCAATATGCACCTTTCAGTAAATAAATTTCTCTTTTACATGAGGGTTTCAAATTATTCCAAAAATGACTTAAATCAGGGGTCTTCAACGTTTTCCAGGCCAAGGACCCCCTAATTATATATATTGTATAAAATAGTGTAATATCAAACTGGTCCTATAGTCACTCTATTACAGATGGAGTCATGTAACGAAAGTAATTTCTCCCTGGGATTATTAAAGTATTTCTGATTCCTGGTTGATGGGACAGGTGTTGTGAATGAAACGGTGCCCAGCTTGAAAGAGCTCCTGTTTGTCGCTGAATGTGAGCATTGATGACTGAAAGACATCTTCTGACTCCATTTATCTGTTTACTACAGTGTGTTGAATTCATGTTAATTTGGATTTAAAGACATTTCAATTAGTGGAAAAAATTGCAGGGGGGAATATAAAAAAAAGTTTAATCAACCGACCCCCATGAAGTACCTCTGTGGAACCCCTAGGGGTCGCGGACTCCCTGTTAAAGACGTCTGGTATAGAGAAATATTTAGGCTCCGCCCTCATGAAAGGATCAGGGCAGTTCTTAAGGGTAATGAGAAACATTTCACTGATACGTGATCTCCTGAGCTTCACTATTTACCTACAGAGCTGACACGACTCATGATGAGAGGTCAGAATCCTATAAAGTGGATCATAACCAGAAAACATCCTCCTTTATTATTACTATGCATCTTTTTTCTTTCTTTGATCCCCTGGCTTTAAATATGTCTGTTAATGTTTGCCGTCCACACTGAAAAACGANTGTAGATCCTCACTGCAAAAACAATCTAGAAATAAGTAAGAATTTCTTAAATTAAGTGCATTTATCCTTACTTTAAGTAGATAAATTAGATAGTTTGCCAATGAAATGAGTATTTTTACTCTTAAAATAAGACAATTAGATAATATGCACTTGAAATAAAACAACATAATTGTGTTTTCTTATTTTAAATCTAAATTGTCTTGTTCCATTGGCAAAATGTATCTTTTACCTCCTAAATTCAAGAACAAATGAACTTATTTTAAGAATAAATGACTTATCCAGATTTAGATTTTTTCCAGTGTAGATCCTCTAATTATATAACACAAGGTTTTGTACTTTTTAAACGCATGCAGAACCTAAACGTGGTGGAAAATGAACAATTCATGTGGCCCTGAAAGTGCTATCCTCACTGTGAAGCACAGTGGTGGCAGCATCATGATGTTGCAAAAGATTTCTGTCTATTTGTGCAAAGCTGGATGAGTCCCAGTTCTACACGATGAGACTAAGGATCAGAGGTTTAAAGTAAAACTGAACTTTTTGCTACTTTCTTTTTTTCTCTAACTTCTATTTTTGCACCAAGAACGGCTCGGATGTAGCAGCTGGGAGTAAAACTGGAAAGTTATTTTATTAATGATTCGTTCCTTTAATCTGTGCAGCTGTGCAGCAGTTTTCTACTTTCTGGAATCTTCTCTTTTTCTTCTAGAGGTGCAGGTCCAGAGTTCCTGTCCTCCAGCGTTTAGATGCATCCCTCCAACCCCTGAGCCAAATCGCTGAACCCCAGCAGCTCCACAGAACACGGTACCGAAACCAGTCCTTCCATCCAGGTGTGCTGGAAAAGAAGCCTGGTCACCCCTGACCCAGTTCACACATTTACAAACGGCCGGGAAACAGCGTGGCTGAGCGATCAGTCCACAGTTCTCAGGAGCTCATCTAGCTTGGATAATACATCTGCAGCAGCTCCGGATTGAGAGACATAAATCTCCCCTCAGTGTTTCCTTCCTCAGCCTGGATTCGTCTCCTTTGGTTGAAAAGCTTTACATACTCTGATTAATCTAATCCCATATTTTCCCCTCTGCTGTCAGCCACTCTGAGCATCCCTCTGGTTTCCATGTTTGTTCGCCGTGTAAACACACGCTGACGTGTTCTCTCTCTCGCTTTCTACTTAAGCCCCGTTTAAATGCACTTCAACGTTTCTGCATTTAGAGAGGAACCCGAAGGCAGCATCCTGTGAAAGGCCCTCCTGTCTGCAAAATCCATAATACTGATGGAAAGAATCAGTGAAAGCTGAAACCATCCTAACAGAAAAAAAGTTTTCACCCCCTTAACACTGGAAAAAAATCTAAATCTAGACTAGATAAGTCATTTTTTTCTTAAGATAAGTGCATTTGTTCTCGGATTAAGGAGGTAAAAGAGACATTTTGCCAATGGAACAAGACAATTCACACTATATCTAATTATCTTAATACTCATTCCATTGTCAAACTGGCATTTACCTACTGAAATTAACGGTAAACATTATAAATATTTTTACTTATTTTAGATTGTTTTTCCAGTATAAAGATTTCTGCAGCTTTTATTTTAATGTCCAACTGAAATGTCTCAGATCACACAATGGTATAGATCAGGGGGCTTCAACGTTTTTCAGGCCAAGGACCCCCAAACTGATGGC
>NW_015150829.1:329530-346024 GCF_000732505.1 Cyprinodon variegatus
GTAGGTTAATGTAATTGTGTTTTCCTTAATGTAGTTGCGCTTTGCTTTATGTAGTTTTGTTTTTCTTAATGTAGTTGCGTTTTGCTTTATGTACTTGCGATTTCCTTAATGTAGTTGCGCTTTTAGATTTGTAGTTGCAGTTTGCACTTCAGGGCCACCGTATGATTGGCTAAAAATAAGCATTAAATCCCAAAAAGAGAAAATGGCTGCTGGATTTATGGCGGCGCCCTGTGACGGTTGATTCCAGTTTATTAAAGGAACAGTTATTCTGCGACTCTGCCTCCAAAAACACTTTATTAGTTTTGATCTGGTCGTCATTGTCTGATCTGAAACGTTTATGTTTGTCTAAAAACATGCAGAGCAGAAGTCGTCCCTCTGATGGAAAACACCTTTTTACGCCCCCGAACCGGAGAACACAAACAACGGCGAGGTGGGCGCCCCCTCCCAGTGTTTCTTTAGATGTGCCTCGGTGAATTACCCGTCTCGGTCACATCCACTTTCATTACCGCCTGACATTTAGTGAGGCGCCCCGGTGTACCTGAATGTCACATGGTAATGAGGATGGATACGACGGTGACAGAGCCGTCGATGGAGGCGGCAGCGGCGGCGGCACAGCCCCCCCCCCCGACTCGTGACACAAACGTGTTACAAACATCACAATCTGGCTCCATGTGGAGACCAAGACAACAAGCAAACTCTATTTACCAGACCTCATTCTCTCATTCGGACCCCGAGTAATTACTTTTAAATTGCAAAAACTGGGGAACATTAACAAACGGATGCAGCAATTTAGCTCCGCCTGAGGCTAGACAGCTTGTTTTCAAATGGAAATGAAGGTATTTTGCCATTGTCCACTGCTGTATTGTGGTGTTATGGTTTGAGGCCTTTTTTTTTTTCCCTCTCCCCCCGCGTGCATGATAAAAGCGCCGGTGTTTACCAGGCCCATTGTTGCGGACGACTGCTCAGAGCGAGGATAATTCTGGCTTAATACTAACGCTGTCGGAGGAGAGCGTGGCTCCTTCTGCTCAGAAAGACAGACACGTCGCCTCGGCAAACACTTCAGCGATATCTGAGGTGTGACAGCACAAACAGAGCAGAAAAAAAGCAGCTCCTTTCCTCCCCGGCGAAGAGGGGAGCATTTTCCCCATGTCAGGGTCACAACACTTCAATAGCAGCCGTGATTATCATGATCAGCTCTAATGAGGGGGCTTCAGGGGTGAACGCCACTCGCTCCTTTTCCTTTAACACAGCCTGTTATTACCACTTTTTGTTCCTTCTCTCTGACTCACACTCCAGGCCCGTCTTGTAACGTGTAATTCTCTCCCCAATAGCGGGCCTGTCATCCTGCCCCTGTCACCGACCTGACAAGGCTGACGAAGGCGCCCAAAAATCGCAGGGAGCACAAAGGAGAGGCGGCCGGGTCTCCATTATGGCCTCGCTAGGGTCGCTGCACGGCTGATGAGGTCTGGAACAATCTCGGGAAACGTGTCAAGGGCGCCGACTCATTGTCACAGCGGGGTTTGGTCAGGCCGAGAAAATAAGAAAAAATGGAGCTGCTGTTTGATCAAGGTGCCTGAAAATGTGATATTTCAGTTAAAGATGAGAGTAGAGCAACGGTCCCAATCGCATCTCAACAAAACGCTGCAAACATTAAAGTTTCTAACCTTTTTAATTTACAAAACTACAAAAAATTCTTCTGAGAAAACAAACGAATGAAGCACAAAAGCAAACAGACGACGCTGCATGTTTTCCTTCCACTCAACTTTCAACAAAGATCAAAGAATAACCAGCTTTTAAAGCACTTTATTTCCTCTACCCATCCTCCCTAAATTGTTTGGCTATAAAATGACGTGTATTATGATTTGATTTGAATATTTATTCAACAATCTCTCTCTGCTTTTTCTCATAGTAGCTTCATCTGGTCTGTTCCTGTTTGACTGTGACTCCATCCTGGAGAGAAATATCAGCTGTGCTGCTGCCATCAACACCTTTGTTTATAGATGCTGGAGATCAGCCTGTTTTTCAGTGTAGTCCTGTTTCTCTTACTGACACTAACTGGATATGCTCTCTTCATCCTCTGACATGGGAGCTGGCTCGGAGCTCGTCTGCCTGGCTGTGTGTTTCCTGGATATGTCCGCTTGAGAAGCTTGTTGACAAGTTCCTTTTCTATCTCTGCTTCTGTCTCCTTGAACCCCAGTCGGCCTCAGCAGATGGCCGTTCACACTGAGCCTGGTTCTGCTGGAGGTTTCTTCCTGTTAAAAGGGAGTTTTTCCTCTCCACTGTCGCTACAAGCATTCTTAGTGTGAGGGATTGCTTTCCAGTCAATGAGTCGATGCAATCAACTGGTTTTCCTTAGCAAACTTTGAATCAGTTTGACTGTATGATGAGGTTGAATTGTAAAGTTGTTGGCCCTATATAAATAAACTGAATTAAATTGAACATGTCAAAGAAGAAGGATTGAGAGTTTAATCAAACTCAGAGTCAAACACCAATCATCACATTTGAATTGACATCTGTTAGTTAAAGTTCATGGCTTGAATTTCATATCTGAAATTTCAGATATTAAACCAAACATTTCAAGGTTAACATAAATGAAAGAGACTCTCAGCAATAAGAAAAAAAAAAAAAGAAACATCCTGAACTTCTCAGAAGGAAAACGTCTGATTCTGCGTTCAGGTTTCAAGCGTGACTCATCAAAGGCGTCACTTCAGACGACGGAGGCTTTCTGCTGCTGCATGCAGCAAACGACTCGACTTAACGACGCGTTTGATGACGAAGGTTTGCTGCAGAATGGCTGCAAAGAAGCTATTTCTATTCCTGCATTTTTGTCCCAAACATGACTTCAGAAACATTTCCTGGGCTGATGTGACAGAAACGTTGAACCTCTGAAGCTTCGGATTCAGTCCGAGGTTCGCTCTTTCTTACTGTCTAGGAAAAATAAATCCCATTTCATCTTCCCTGCTGTTTGTTTTATTAATGCCTTTCATGTAAGCAGGGAGCAGAGCTGCGTTCAGGAACGGCATCAACATCCTGTGAAAATTTCCTGTGCTTGGGAATCGCAGACTTATTTCAACCAGGGTCAACGTCCGATTAAATCAATAAGTAAAAAAACTGCAAAGAAACAAGTTGGGGAGGGGAAACATTAAGTGGCAGAGGAAACAGGCTCACTACTACTAACAGAGGAATTATTAGCAGTAACATTTGTTCACCTCTCCTGACATCACGCTACGTTTGGATGATTTAAAATGAAAAACATGCAGCCTTTCATTCAGCTGTTAGTCACCATATTATCTGAATGCTAATTTCTCATTCAAGCCTTCCTTTCTTGTCTGATTACTACCTTTATCATTTTTATTAAAGGCTTTTTTTTACAGGAAACTAATAGAAATGTTTTATTCTTATTTCTCATCTGGATAAATCCTCCATTTATCCAGAGCTTCTATGACGATTGTTATTCCCTGTCAGATGTTACGGCTGTCAAGGACTTTTCCTTTATCAGCCAATATGATTGACAATATGTGGGGGAGGGGGGCTTATTCTGTTTGATTTTACTGTAGGTGATCAGATGTGTTCAGATCTGTGTTTTTAAAGGAAAAGTCCGGTCAGCAAGGAATAATCAAGGGATCATTGTTTATACCTAAAACTAATACGTTTGCGGTGATTTAATGAATTTAGCGTTAATCAGTAAAATAAATAAAAATGGGTCTGGTCTGGGTGCGGCTATCTTTGCCCAAATATAGTAACACCTCACTCCCTACATCTTCCAGCAGTGACGTCACGGTGCGGTAAGCCTAGCGCCATTCTCCCCGCTTTACAAGCTAAATCAATGGGAACTACTAGACACATACTTAAAGTACTTTCAGAAGTTTGAATTCTGAATATGACCGGACTTTTCCTTTAAATCTCTTATTTAGAAGGCTCCATCTGACCAAGTTAAAGAGAAAAAGCTTGATTTTCTAAATGCATCATATGAAGAATCAGAATTAAGGAAGACACTTATTCTGGATCCTTAAAAAAATGGTTAAAATTGACCAAACCAGAAGGTGTGTGCAGACAGAAGACAGAGTGAGTCTCTGTTCCACCATGTAGAAGGTTCAGGAAGATCAACATGATGCATACTCAGCAAAGCAGCTAAACAGGACAGACAGCTGAAGAAGAGTGTCGTACCTCCATGGTCTGAGACTGGTGCATGGCTTTGATTGCATTCTGTGCCATGGCTCTGGTGGAAAACGTGACAAACGCACAACCTGTAAGGAGGGGGGGGGGGAGGGATGGAAGGACAGGGGAAGGGAGGAGGGGGAAGGCAGAGGGCGGGAGGAAGAGGAGGAGGAAGACAAGAAAGAACAAAAACAAGACAAAGGGTTGGACACGTCGTCGTTATAAAAAGAAAAACAGATTGATACAGAGAACATCTCACAGGTGGACAACATCGTTTTCAGTGGCTGGAAAAACGAGCATCATGACATCACATCCTGCCCCCCCCCCTCCCAACAGGCTGGCCCTCCTCAGCCCCTGTCTACTCCTAGCCTCTCCTGAAATATTAAGCTCCCTGAGCCAACATTTTCTCTTCTTTCTGACGGGGACGGAAGCTGCAGCAGCGGCGGGACGCAGCAACAGAGCTGCAGGGAATCTCATCAATTCAATCCTCTTATAGATGAGAGGAGGAAGGAGACGGGAGGAGGTGTGGCCTTCCTCCTCCGTGATCATGGCGCGCTTTAGCCAATCAAGACGTCCGACTGCAGGGCGGCGTGTTTCCTGGCTGGTTAGGGAGCCGTTAGAGGAGATAATGTGAGCAGTGCTTCAGAAACACCCCAGGCTAATAACATGCTAACACATTCAGCGGGGCGTGTTAGCGAAGCCGGGTCTGAACCCATCACACACACACACTGGGTTCAGGCCCTGCCTTAGCTTCTGAGGATCCAGACCAGAACCAGGTAGACTCTCCCTTCAGGAGAAGGACAGATGTAATCCATGTCCTCCTCCATCAGAACTGCACAGCAGCAGAACTCTTCCTGTTTTACAAACAGTGTAAAGGTTTTTGGTATGATGCTCTCTGAAGTTTTTTTTGTTTGTATTTCGGCTGCTTTTATTGGATCAGATCTTTACAGCCAACAGCTTCTTACAAAGAACCAATCAAAACATGAGGCTGCAGTGAATTGTCCGACTGAGGATCGTTAGAAGGTAAAGATCCAGGTCTTCTGCTGGAGGCTTCTGTTCTCTGCAACCTTTAAGCAGCCATCTTTGTCAGGTTTTTTTTACTTTTAAATCAATCTAGCTTGTCTGTTCATGCTGTAGAAATGACCCCCACAGCATCAGGCTGCCACCTCCGTGTATCCCCATGGCAACATGCTAATCCACATATTTTATTGAGTGGAACAAACTGCTCATTTTGGTTTCCTCCTCTCAAATGTTTTGTCTTTAAACTGGATTAATTCCAGCTGATTTTAAACCCTGAAAACTCCCTTATTAACGGTTGAATGGTTGGACTTGATTATGATGCCCCAAAATGTAATCATATTTCAGGGATTTAGGAATTTTTTTTTTTTAACGGTTTCACTAAAACCGAAAAATGGATGCAATAAAGACAGAGAATGAATGTGTGTGATATCAGAAGTCTGCTTTAGTCTGTTTTTAATTTAACCTTTTTCTCTTTTAGAGTTTCATCCTGTAACCTCTCCCCCGCCAGCTGTGAACATCTGCCTCAGTCGCCTCTCTCAGCGGATATTTCTCTCCTCAGACTTCCGAACTGTCCTTGATTCGCTAGTCTTTTCTTCCATTTCACATCCTTCCGACTGGATTGTCAGAGTTTATCACACTTGTGCTGAGCTCCTTTAAACGTTGGAGTGCAGTAAGATGAGAGGCCTGAAGGTTATTGGATTCTGCAGTACCGACCCAGTAAATGCAGCAAAATGCAAGGTTGTTTGAAAAGAGGTCATTCTATCAAACCATTCAGGGGCTGCCTGTTTTAGACGTGCATCATTTAACAGCTTCTCTTCCAGGAGGCAGCAGAGTTCTGCAGATTTAGGTTAGGTCTCCAGGCTAGCTCTGAGGGTCGAAGCATGAGAGGCAAACAAATTTTGGGGAAGGGGCAATAATTCAGACCGTTAATCATCGAATATGACCTGAGATCATATTGAGATCATATTGTCCTGAGACAGGGAGCTGATCAAAAACTCAGCCGACTCACAGCAGTAATTATGCAAGGAGATCCTTGAAGGCAGTTTCTGACGTCCATTAGTCCGGAGGTCCAGTTCTAGGGCTTTGGGCCAAAACAGAACCACAGTAAGAACCACCATCCACCACTGGAGAAAACAAGGACCAGTTACGAACCTTCTAGAACTACTCAAAGAAAAATCCAGAACATTTAAAGCCCTGCAGGCCTCACTACCTCACTTAAGGTCAAAGGTCGTGATTCAAAAACAGGGAAAAAATATGGCTACAGCTCTAAGGCCAGAACCCCGGCTGACCCAGACCCAAGGTCTCTCTCACTTTCACCAAAGATATGACCTTCCTGCAAGGCTGTGAGTTCCGGAACATCCGGAGTGAAGCTAAGAGAACACAACCAGATCTTTATCCAAACACGGCGGTGGTAGAATGGTGGGTTTGCTGCTTCTGGACCTGGAAGACCTGTTGGAACCATCATCATACTATTTAAATGAGCTATCAGTGAAATGTCAGCGCTAGGTGGCCCTGTGGTTCACTGTAGACCAAAACAAGATGCGCGACAAGTGATGTCATGTGATGTCACACCTAAAGGGCTGTGTGAAACTCCCGCAGCAGTGTGTCGCAGTTAGCTTGTCGCAGATATTTTGGATTTATGTCCAATTTTGAAGCTTGGTCTGCGCAATGTTATTCCATGCTACAACGCAAGAGGGACTATCACGAACTAGTTAGGATTATGGGTGTCCATGTGTGCTCGCTGTCCACAACCCCTCATCTAAAGCTGGACGACACACAGTTCAGCAGTGAGTGTTCACCAAAGACTGGCCGTGGCGCTGCCTGTTTTGGCTTCGGGTGCGAACGAACAGACCGTCGCACAGAGCTACAAACTAGCTTCCTCTATGGTGTCTGGGACAGTTTCTGAGGTGTGCAGGCGTTCTGAATGGCACAACAGCCAGAGGCTGTTTCTCAATATGTGTACTTGTGCGTTCTCATGTGCTTGTGTACTCGTGTACCGCCATCAGCTTCAGCCCTAGTACTGTTCCAATTCACAAGAACAAGACCAAGAACGGAGAAAGTCCCCGAATGCTGTTCCCGCCCCTCCCTCTTTACCCATCATGCATCAGAGCAGACTTGTCCGTTCTTGAGATTGACAGCTGTCCCAGCATGCACTGCAGCAGCAGCTTCCAATGGAGCGCTCACAGAGCTCAGAGTATTAAGTTAAAAGTTTTCTTTTCTGTTGACGTTGTTCAATAAAAATACCTTTTAAGATTATTTGAGGCATGAACATTATACTTTTAAGCGTCACTATGTGGCCAGTTTACTGATTTAATGCGTAATTTAACAAAACATTTCCAAAGTTGAGAGGACCACGGCAACCAGCGTACCTAGGAGGCTAATGGCTGCCAGGGCTAACGTTAGCACGTCTGCAGCAGCCCTCTCTCTGCATGGCCGTGTGAAGGAACACTGGCTCTGATGGAGGTTTTTTGGTTTTATTTGGCAAAACGTTAATTTGATTTGTGTTTATCTGACTGTGTTCATTATTATTCCCCAACTAAATGAAAAAGACAAGAATTTATTATTATCTAGAGACTATTAATAACAGGAGGTGAAATGCAGCTTCAGACGAGCCGAACGTGTGGTGATGTCATCAGTACGCTTCCGTTCCTATTGACCCATATTGATGCTGCGTGCTCCCGTTCTCCCAGAGTCCACACTTTCCCGTGTTCTTGTCAAGAACATACTTGGCGAGGACACGAGTCCGTACTCACGTTCTTCTGAATTAAGAAACGGCCAAAGTTTCTGCCATTAGGTACCAAACAGCATAGCATAGGGTGGATGTAGAATTGACCAATCAGAGGCCTCCTGTCTGCACCTACAATTTTGGGGAGGTGCACCAGAGTGTCTGGGAAGGGATGGGGGCATATCTGCGTTAACTGCGACACACAAGAAGACGACCTGATTTCTGAGCATAAACCAGGCTAAAGAAGATACCTTCAGGTCTTCATATATCTTTCCTCCCAATACCTGAATGAATTATGGGATGGAACATCAGGTTCTGGAGGGTCAGGGATCAGGTTGCCTTTCCCTCATTATCACGAATCACCTTTTAAGAACTGCTCTGACATTAACATCACTTTGGTGACAGGAAACTGCTGATGTTCTGATGGTCCTCACTGTTTTTAACCTCCTGAAGCTGGATTCATTCACTGCCTGGGTATGTAGTACAGCATATGCTAACTTCCTGACTGCTAGGCGTGTTTCTGCAGAGATGGGACATGGCTTGATCGCTAAAAATACCTCGTGGGCCGCATTCTGTCGTCAGCGGAGAACCGCACAGTCCTTTAATGAAAGTAGGGTAGCTCCCCAGGCCCAGCCATCCACTGGTGGTGTGATCCATATTTTATTAATAGCCTAGCGTTCGTCTGATTGATACTGTAGCTTTAAAGTGAGTTCTGCAGCACAGCTAGGTGGGACTGGGGGCCGCTGAGAGCTACCAGCACACAAATCCTTCAAGACCTATTTATTTTCAACCTGATTAGAGGCGTTTATAGACCAGCCAGGTTTTGTCTGAGACTTGTGTCAGCTGCTAAGTGGCTTATATCAGCTCTACAGAAACCAGGATTTGGCCATCAGGTTTGAAATATTTATGAGGACAAAAGAGAGGAGCTGAAAAGGGATGGAAGACAGAAGCAAGGAAAGGGAGAGAAGGAAGCCGAGGAGGGATGTCTGAGAAAAAGACAAATTGATTCAATAGTGAATTCTGGGACAGCCAGTGTGAATTTATAGAACGGTGGTGCCGTTAGTTTCAGCCAAAAACGGATCTGTTGTTAAAACAACCTTGAGGAGACAGAAAGAAAAAAGCCACATTCAGAATAAAAGGGACTTGAGTCGATGGTAAAACATTCGAAACGTTCAACAAGCACAGAAGAAAGCATGTGACCGACAGCTGGACATGGATCCTGTGACAGCGACAGCTCGGGGGACGAGGGGAGAGTTTTACCTCCTCAGCACACGGGACCACAGAGGGGGAGGAGAGGCGGGGGCATGGCTGAGATCAGGTGGGAGGAAATGCTAATGGGATGGAGTGATCAATGAGGGAAACGCTTCTTGTTTCTACGGTTTCACTGGAACGCCTGGTTAGGTCCCTTTAAATGGAAAAATACAGCTGTGAGCCTCAGATTCGCTTCTGTGGAGGCCAGCTGTGAACAAGTGGCTGGATCCTTCCTACCATTGCCTGAGCGGGAGGCGGGATGGGGTGGGGTTGCATCTTCATCACTGGGAAACATGGCTTATCGTCATCAGAGGGAATATTAAAGCAGAGATGAGTTAAAATGACATCCTGCAACCAGACAGTGCCACATCTCCACCCTTAGAGACGACTCTACCCTCCAGGGCGTTACTGACCGATTAAAGCATACGCTCTACGGTTTTTAGCCCTTTTCAGGCCGATTTTCCAGTCGTGACAGAATTTTTTAATACTTTTTACCTACTGATAACAGCAAATAAAGCTTAAATTGTTACAGGCAAAGTAAGGAAACGGTAGCTCCGCCCACTTTTTGCAGCTAGAGCAGCAAAGATGCGTCAACCTCGCATCAGAGCTAAACTTGAACAAGCATCAAAAATGAATCAGCACGCGCGTTTTTGCTGCTCCTGCTGCTTGCGTTCTGAACGTAGCGCCAAAGATCAATTAGAACCAGTTCAGACTGGATGAGCGATACGGACAAGCTCAGCTCAGCTGAAATATTAGGTACCGCCCGACTGATTAGACATCTTGTTAACGAGACGGTTGGTGTTTTTGAATCCACCCTGCAGCACTTCCTCACAGCGCCACATGTTCCAATTAAAATGGCGGAGGAAGCTCCTTCTGACGTTCAGATTAGAGTTTGAGACATTGCCACACTGGAAGTCTTGATCTGATTTCTTTAGGTTTTATTGTTCTGCAGCTTTGCAGCGAAGCCTTCCTCACAGAATCACAGGATCCTTCCAGAAAGTAAAGGTCTGATGACTGGAGCCCTGAATAATAACCCTAACAGCATCTGATTGTTTATTTATTTAGAAAAACTACAAAAAAATGTCTGTCACTGTCTTAAACTGGAACAGTTCAACATTATTTTGGAGTATTGGTTTGATTTATGTAAAAAATAATGATGAAATTCACTTTTTTTACTTCAAAACAACAACAAAACAATCTGTATTCCTAGAATGCAGACAAAAAAAAAGGTTGATGATGAGCTGGACATATAAAGTGTCTGAGGGTGGGAGTGAAGAGCTTCATACTGACTTCCAGTGGGGTTCAACTGGAAGGGGAACGATGTGGATGGCAGTGGGAGGGTCAGGGGGAGAAGGGGGAAGGAAGGGGTGAGGTGGAGAAAGTAAGGAGAGAAAAAAAGAAAGTGGTGGGGAAAAGAGATACCCAGCGAGACAAGGAAGCAGCAAATGTGTGAGAGCGAGCAGGAGAGACGTGGCTCCAGTTCTGCAGCGGGTCGGAAACTGGATCTGAGACAATGTTCCTGTGAAGGTGGGCGCCGGGTCACAGCGCTGCATATGTTGGTCAGCCATCACTTCCTGCTCTACGGGTTTATTGGCTTAAAAGATCTTTGTCCAGAGATACTAACCGGTAAAAAAAATTGCAATAATCACGTCTGACCAGTAGGAGGCAACAAAGTTAGCATCAACTAAATGAAGAAACTGGAGGGAAAAAAAAGAGAAAAAATATAAAAAAAACAGTGAAGAGGTTCTTTTTTATATCAGCACAGAAAAAAGAATATGAAGAAAACGGATTAGGCTCATTCAACGGTTCTGGTTCTGTTCTTTTTTTTTATTTAATCAGTGTTAAAGGGTTAAATCTGCTTCGCTGAGGATCATTTCCTGCAGACATCCTCTGGTTTTTACTTTGATGTTTTCTTGTTCGTTCCTCTGGGTTCTGCAGCTCGTTTCAACCACGAAGCAGGGGTTCCATAAAAGTTGACAAACAATCCAATTGACTTTGTTTTTAACTTTGAAGACATTTTGCTTCCCATGCCGGAAGCTTTTTCACTTCAAAATGTCAGGAATAGCGTTGAGTTCCAGGCTTCATAGAATGGACCAAAAACAAAGCCTTGTTTTGGCTTAGAAAACATCTAAATTGCACCTGACAAACGGCTCAGTCCCTTTGGAATGGGGGTCGTTTTGTTTCTTTGGCAACATTCACACCGCAGCCTGAAGTAAACCAAATCCGATTTTTTTGCCCATATGCGACCTGGATCCGATCTTTTCATGGCAGATCCGATTTTTTCCAATGCGACCCACGCCACTTGGCTATGTGGTCCTGAATCCGATACGAATCTGATCTTTTCAAATGCGACCTGTGTCTGAACGGCCAGGTCGTATTCATCCGACCTGAACGCCATTAGTAACCGACATAGGTCACAATTATGCGTCTTGCTACGGAGAAGCTACAAGAAAAACAACAGCCATGGCAGACGATGATGCGGAGAGCAGTAGTTATGTTTAAACATATTGAAAAGATTGAGTTTTTAATGGTTGGAAAAGGCCGCTTGATGCTTACTTCCGGAAAAAAAGAGCATGCTGGCCTGTGATATCATTGCGTCCTCTACTGCGCATGCGGGACACTCGCGTTGTATGACTACAGTTCCCACAGGATATCACATACAAGTCGCATATATTTGGAATTATGAACGGCAACGCGAAAAAATCAGATCTCACAAAAAAATCGGAATTGAGCATCAAGGCCTGCAGTGTGAATGTAGCCTTTGTTAGCCTGCGCCCGAGACCTGTCTATGTCTCTGAAAGGGGGGCCGTTAAAGGGAATTGTTGGCCTGGCTGAATAGGCGAGGTCTTCTGTTCCCATGTAAAGGGGTTGGGGTTGCGATGATAGCGGGAAGGAATCAACTCAACCACTGAATTGTCCACCCCTTCTGTTGGATGGCTTCCTTCACACCCCTTTCAAACCTCCTGTCTTCTTTGTCCAAAATGTGAACATTCTGGTCCTCAAAAGAATGTCCTTTTTTTTTGGGGACTAAAAAAGCTTCCTGGATGGGAAGCGAAACGTCTTCAAACTCAGAAGAAATAACCAGTGGATTGTTTTTCTTTTACTTTTCTGGAATGAACCGATCATTCTCACTGATGTGTTTGTCTCTTCCATAAAGAGCAGAGCTGTGGTGTGAATGCCTCTCAGCCTCCACCTGAGACATGGGTCTCTGCAGCTCCTCCCCAGTAATAATGAAGTCTGAAAGGATAAAATTCACCCGATAATTTAAAATTTCCTTGCTTCTTTTTTCTTCCTCAGCCAGTGAAGTGCAAGTACTTTAATCAGAAAGCATCTGGATGTTTCTACTTTGTTTTATGTAAACAACATTAAGTAATGAATCTGTAATCCGCACTCAGATCTACTGGAAACAAGGCTTTGGTCCTGTCATAAAGGACCGGACACTAGACTGAGGATGCATGCTTGGCAAAACGGCAGAGTTGGTGTTAGTTTCCAAGTAAGGAGACACAGAGAGGACTATGGTCCTCCTTTTCTCTGATCATTGCTTTCTTAGTCCAGCGGTTCATTCTAGGCGGACCTCATTGTCTTAGGATGTTTGATTGATCAGAGCTCTGGGAAACCTTCAAGTGTTATAGAAATATTTAGTTTGTGTATTTTATCCCTAACCGTCCAGCTGTGGGGAAAACTATCATGTTTAACTCCTCCTATATGGAACAGTGAGCAACTAGCAGCTCCCGCGGAGCATCCAGGGGTTAAAGGTCATTTCTAGGGCAACCAGAGGGGCCGCTCTGGTTCTAAAGACTTCATTCACACTGGGATCCTGAAGTGTTCTGCTGGTTTAGAGCATCTAGTTAATGAAGATGGTTGTGGACGCCCAGTTGGAGCTTCTGCCCTTCTGGTTTCAGGCTAAGGTTTGTTTGTCCTTCCTGTGGATTTTCTCCTGGTTAAATCTGCCATTAGATGTTATTTAGGATGCATGATGGATCTAAAGTCAATTAGAGGCGTAGAGAAGAGAGGAATTATTCTGATGGATCGCTCAGAGATGGTCATTAGCATCATTTATTCCTCAGATGTTCAAAAATAACAGATGAAAAAAAATTAAGGTTTAAGCTTAAAATTAAACATGTCTAGTCAAATTTCAGACTGGATCAGATTAATTTTAGGGCTGAATGAAGCTGTAAGTAGGGATGTCATTAATCAACCTTCCAATCCCAGTCTCCATTGTCTCAGAGCCGGTTTTCACTTCCTCTCACCAACCAGCTGCAGCTGCTGGAGGACCTTCAGCCAGTTCCTGACTGCAGGAGGAGCAAAATCTGTGGATGGGAGCGAGTCAGAGCGGCGGGTACCTCTGCTGAGCCCGTCGGGCCCCCGGAGGATCCGGCACTCCTCGATCTGTCCGAACGCAGAGAACATGACCCGGATGTCGTTCTCGTTGCACTTCTTGGAAACCATGCCGATGAACAGCTTCCTGTCTTCCACAGCTGGAAGGAGAAGAGCAGAGACATGGATTAGGACACGATGTGGGTTAGTGGACAAGTTAAAGGAGGGGGGGTTAAAAAAACTACCACTGTATCCAGGGGCGGATTTAGGAAATTTGGGGCCCTAGGCAAAGACAGGCAGAGGGCCTCTGAATTGAGAAGAAAAAACATAAAACAGACCCATTATACAGATACAGAAGTTTTAATAGAATAGATATACATTATTTGTTCTACATTTGTCCCTTTTCTTCTTGTTTTCCTCTCTATGTTTTGTACTCAGCTGACTTTTCATGATGCCTCTAAAGGAATGAAAGATTATTTTCCAAGCACTAAGCTCACTTAGCTGATTGTTTTTCCAAAATGGCGACAGCAAAAGCAATTGACACAGTCCTTCTTTTCACTGTAGACAAGCCATGATCTGCTTCTCTGTTCTCCATTTTTCATTTGGATGAAATAATAGCTGCATGAATCATGACAGCAGACAAGATAGAGGAGAGCAGGAGGCGGGGTTACCAATCTACTCGCTCTGGAGAGCAGAGTTCGCTGCTTTTAGATGTTGTCTCCAAAGTCTCCAATAGCAGAAAAAGGTCGCTAGATTTGATGCTAGGCGCTTTATTGTAATCAAAGTGCTACAGGGTCTGAAAAGTCGCTAAATATAGCGACTAAAGCGCTAAGTTAGCAACACTGCTCTTCGCATTGTTTGTTTTCAAATGGTTTGCTGCTGCCTGTTTGGACCTTTCTGAACATGTGCAGCAAATGGACTGATCCAATATGGCGGACACTGAAGGGGGGGATGAGACACACTTATTATAAGCGTTCTGATGGAATTTTAGCGAAAGGATTTTTATCAAAAAACATAATTAATGTGAACAAATAAGAAATAGTTGTATTAACCACACATGTAAAAAGAGTTTTATGGGGCCCCCAGGAACTTGGGGCCAGAGGCAACTGCCTAGTATTGCCTAATAGTAAATCGCCTCCCAACTGTTACAGTAGCAGCTTTTTGCTGCATCTTCATCTCCAACGGCTGAAACAGTGACGCATTTACTCTATGTAAACCTGACAGTAACCCGTTAGAACCGGGTCAGAACTCAGAACAAATAAAAGTGTTAGAAACCAAATCAGAGAATTAAACAAGAGAAACAGACTTCCTGTGCATCACCCAGTCCCTCCTCTTCGTCTTGAACCCCCCCGGTGCTGCCCGGTAGCGGGGCAGCCGGGCTCAGCGTCCACGCCTTCATACAGCATTCAGCGTAAGGTTAATCCAATTCATTTTTAATGAGGAAACTGTCAGCTCTTTCCGCGAGGCCGAGCAGATAAGCGCTCCGTTGCTCTCTGGGAAATCAATAGTGCACTTGTTTATTTTGCTGTTTGAATCGTTTGTGTGTTTAAGGAAAAAAAAAAAAAAAAAAAAAACAGAAGCAACAACAAACCGCCGGGATTGGCTGTCGAGATAAGAGGCGCTTCAAAAGGCTCTAACTGCTCCGTAGGCAGCGTGTTGGTGTGTGTGCTCATCACTCCAGAGGTGATTAGCACGAGTCTAACAGCAGCGTAATTAATTTACTCTGCGTCGATAGAGAGGAAGGAGAGCAGATATCCTCACAACTGGCTGTTTCTGTTTTCGGTGCGAGGCGTGCCGGCAGGCGGCGAGGCGATAAGGACCCATGAAGACCCAGGGAGCGTTGCATTGTGGGATACAGCAGAGGAACGGGCTGGTTTGAACACATCAAGGGACTAAACTAGAACCACCAAACCTTTAGGGGGGGAAAAGAAAAAAAAAGTCTTTCTCCTCTTTCCCACGTCCTCCGCTGACTAAACTGATAAAGCTGGCGGCAGCCGTTCGTCACTCTGAAAGCAGATCTAACAGCGGGTTTATTAAAGGTCGTTACCGTTTAATGGATGGATACGTGTCCCTCGTCAGGCTCCATATTTCACGCTTCCAGCTGTGAGCCGGAGCGTCTTTATTGAGTTCCAGCGTCCTCGCCCCGACGGTTATGTCTTATAAAGTCACATTTGGCCATATTTCAGTGGAGCGGATGATGGCTTTTCTACGGTTTCCTTTTTTTTTGGGTTTTTCCTGCAGAACATGGGGGATCCTGACGCCTCTCCTCCGCCAGATAAAAACTCATGTTAAGTTGTGCTGAGGCCCCCAGGATTAAAACGGCCCCCTTTTATTTCCAGTTATGATTTTACAGCATCTATTATCACGTTCTGCTCAATTACTCAGCTTTAAGGGTCATTTCATCAAAATTACAGAAGCTCCCATTTTCTGCTCTTACCCATGCAAATAAATCGGCTTTAATTTGCCAAAACTTCTGCTTTCTGTCACTGATATCTATATTCAGCCCCAATAAGTTAATAAGGGGTCTGCTGTTTATCCAACCAGAGTAATCATGCATCTGTTCTAGTAAAGTTTGCCCTTAATATTCTTTTAAACTCTGGGCACATTAAAATGAAAAATTCTCTGTAATTTCTGAGCAGCAGCAGGATGCAGATCAGAAACACGAAATTCTGCATCTACAGCCTCTCCTACTATTATATGCAGAGAATATTCCTCTTTATATTTTGTAAGCGTTTAACCATCGACCTCTAAACTCACTGGGTCGGTTTGTCCATAATATCAATGAGCAGACGGCTCAGAATCTCTGGCTCTGGGTCAATCTGCTTTGGTTCTGATGTAGAAATCAGCATCTGCTAGACTCCATGAAGCTAAAGACCACAAAACGTAAGAAGAACCTTTTTAGGTAGGAACCATGTAGAACCTTCAGAACCAAACCAGGTGAGGCAGCATCTTCAGAACTGGAACAACCTGCCTGAAATCCAAAAAAAGTTTTTTTTTTTTTTACTTTTTTTGGAATTTGTTTG
>NW_015150829.1:346203-354935 GCF_000732505.1 Cyprinodon variegatus
AAGGGAGTTTTTCCTCTCCACTGTCGCTACAAGCATGCTTAGTGTGAGGGATTGCCTTCCTGTGGATTTTCTCCTGGTTAAATCTGCCATTTGATGTTATTTAGGATGCATGATGGATCTAATGTCAATTAGAGGCGTAGAGAAGAGAGGAACAGTGTATTCTCATTATCAGTTCGTATGAAATCGTACGAAAAGTTCTGCACAGTAATTTCATACGTTTTGGACGTTTTTTTCGTCGTATTTCGTCGTATTTTTACGTCTTGCCTGGAGACAAGATATCCTTGCGCATGCGCATCTTACGCACCATTCAATAACATAGAATTTAACATACAATTAACCCTAACCCTGACCCTAACCCTAAGATACAAAACAGCAAGCAACCTAGTTAGAGACATCAAGAAGTAATTATTGCACTGTTTTTCCCAGTTTTACGTCCGTCCGCGGATCTGCTTTTCTCGTCTGTCTGCCTGCGCATGCGCAAAGATCTGTTTTTTCGAGGAAAAACGTCCAAAACGTACGAAATACTGTGCAGAACTTTTCGTACGATTTCATACGAACTGATAATGAGAATATGTTGCGAGGAATTATTCTGATGGATCGGTCAGAGATGGTCATTAGCATCATTTATCCCTCAGATGTTCAAAAATAACAGATAAAAAAAATTGTCTCCATTGATATAAAAGTTTCAGGCAGTTTATGTTTGTAGAAAATGAAACATGTTTAGTCAAATTTTAGATTCAGATTTAATGACTGTGGTAATCTAGATCAGATTAATTTTAGGGCTGAATGAAGCTGTAAGTAGGGATGCCATTAATTAACCTTTAGATCCCAGGAAGTCAGAAAGCAGACTGGAGATTGTTTCCAAGTTTGAAGACGTTACGCTTCCCATCCAGGAAGCTTTTTCAATAAAAATGTCAGAAATAGAGTTGAGTTTAAGGTTTTGTGGACCTAAAACAAACCCTTAGCAAAAAGTAGTATACTTGAAGTAAATTCTATTAAGAATACTTAAGTATAAGATTAAGTGTAGAAAGTAAATCGAACACGGTACTTTTAGTGTACTTGAAGTATTACTAAAGTAATACTTCTACGAACTAAATTCAAGTGCACTTGACTATCCTATTGTTAAGTATATGAAATATAGTTTAGAATGCGGAAACTCTAAGTGCACTGCTTGATTTTAAGTTTGAAATTAGTGCACTTTAAGTATACTTGAATAAACTAATTTTTGCTAAGGGACGCCTTGTTTTGGCTTAGAAAATATGCGAATTGAAGCCAGGCTAAGCTAAAAAAAAGGGTTTGTTTAGGTCGAATCCATAAAGCCTGGAACTTAACACTGTTTTTGAC
The DNA here is from genome assembly GCF_000732505.1 of Cyprinodon variegatus. Taxonomy (NCBI): domain Eukaryota; kingdom Metazoa; phylum Chordata; class Actinopteri; order Cyprinodontiformes; family Cyprinodontidae; genus Cyprinodon; species Cyprinodon variegatus. Next base: position 347,548 of record NW_015150829.1, read on the forward strand.
ATTTTAAGTTGAAAAAGCTTCCTCTATGGGAAGAGTGGTCTAAATTATTGAGATAAAATGCATTGTTTTAGTTATTAACAGACCATGACAGCCCCAAAGGGAGCTCCTGCTAGCCCCAACAGGTGGGGCTAGCCTTAGCTACAGTACAGCTTCATGTTTCATTGAGCAAAAGACTCAATGGAGGAAACTGCAGCAACGTCTTAAAATCATTTATCACACCAAGTGCTCAAAGAGAACAATGTTGGAACAAAAAATGTGATTTTTAACCACTTTTCCCAAAATACGCATTGTTTTTATCAGTTAGCTGCTGTGCAAATAGCCTAGCTTATGATGATTTAAGCTAAAGCTATGTATGGTAGAGCGATAGCAAGAGGAGGGAAATACATTTATGGCCACAGCCTAAATTTTAAACTATCAGCTCTGTGCATTTAGAAGTCAACAAAAATGTTTCCTTTTTCTTAAATATGAAATATATTTCAATCTATTTCATAAATATTATTGAACTGGAACCTGAGTATAAAGTTTCACAGCAAAAACAAAAGAATATGAACTGGTATGATAAAAAAAAAATTTGTTTCTTGCCAATTAGTTGTATTATCTTGTTTAATTTTGGCTTAATGACACTTTATTGAAATATTACTTCTGTTTGATGTTGGATTATTCTTGAAGATTTCATGTTGTTGTTATGACGGTGACTGACTGGGAGCTGGCCTGGAGCTGGTCTGCCTGGCAGGGTGCAAGAACCAGTGGTACTTTCTACCTGATACAAATGATGGCAGTTTTGGTTGGAAAAACATGAATACAGGTAAAACATGGACCAGTAAAGAACATTAACGAACACGCCGAGGGCTCAACCCTACGAGGAAAGCAACAAAGAGCAGAAACAGAAAAAGCTTTCTTTTCCCCCTGCCCCCCATTTGGTTTCAATTTTTCTTTCATTCTGAAATCATTATTTTTAATAACTACTCTGTATTTTTGTCTTATGTAAATGCGCCATTAGTGTAGAGTCTCTTTTTGTTTTTAAATGTTTACTGAGGGGCAATAAAGATCATTTCTGTTCTATTTAAAGGATAGTACTCCCCAGCAGATAAACCGCCCGTGGACCAAATGTAGCATCTTTGTGTTAAAGCCTGACAGAAAATCAGGCTCTTGGGTTAAAATGACCCCCTTTATTTCCAGTGATGGTTTTGCAGCATCTATTATCCTGCTCTGCTCCATTACTCAGCTTTAAGGGTCATTTCCTCAAAATTAGAGAAACTCACATTTTCTCCACTTAGCCATGCAAATAAATTAGCTTTAATTGGCCAAATTTCTGCTTTCTGTCACTGATATCTATTTTTTTTTACCAATAAGTTCATAAGGGTTATAGAAGTAATCATACATCTGTTCTGGTGAGGCTAGTCATGAGTTTTTCCTTTTCCCTCATTAATCAAATTCTATGTCCGAGCAGCAGAGAGACGAGGTGAAAACCGCTTTAACCAGACGACATAAAGATGGTTGCATGTAAATACCTTTCAGTCTCATATGTTAGATGCTTTTAATCTAGAAGGTGTCTTTCGGCTCATTAGTAATAAGAAGTATTGAAAGGAGAACTTGAAGGTTAAACTTGAGGCAGAAATAGGTTTGGAATCAACAGAAATAAAATTATCAGAAAAATGAGGGTTTGTTTGTTCTCTGCATCTGTTGAAGGTCTCGTTAAACCGTCGTTAATGACTTTATGATTTCCTTCCAAGAAGCCGGGGCTTCTTCAGAGTTTCTGAAGGTCTCAGAGCTTTTCAGTTGACTATTTCTGCTATTTCACTTATTTTCCCTCCTGTGTTTGTGTGACCGTGACGGCACAGCGGGCCTTGTTTGTTTAAGGACGGTGCAGGATGGAGCCCAGAAACCATTGGAGGACAGAATATCTTCTCAGGTCGAAGAAACAGGGGATTCAGCAGAAACATAATCCTGGATCCAGGGTGTTGCATGTGGGGCACCACAGGGTGCAGTACTGGGAACCTTCTTCTTAGAGTTAAATATTCCCAGACATTTCTTTATGCTAATGCAATTTATCTTTTTTCCTAAGCCCACTACACAACATCTATTAGAGTTGTATGTCATTAGTACCATTAAAACTATTAGTTATGATGTCTCCAAATCTGGCCTTCAAGGAAAAAACTCTTCAAAAGGACTTCTGACCCCAGAGCGAAACATGGTGGTGGCTGCATGACGCTGTGTGGATGCAGGCCATAGTTTATGGAAAATCCAGCAGGATATACCATAAATGGCTTACAGTAGATCATGGCAAATTCATGGTTGAATGTGTAGGAAGATTTGAAAACGGAATTTTGAAGGAGATCAGGTCTGGAGAGGATCTAAGCAGCAACTGGAACATCTGAAAAACGATGGTTCTACTAAATTATCACCAAAACCTGAGCCTGCCTTTAACTTCTCAAGACCGTCCTCCTGCAGGGTTCCATACTTCTGATCACTGAGTTTAATTTATTCTGATTCATAAATCATTGGGTTTGTTAATGGTGTTGCTACTTCTCTGCATACTGCCTTAGACAACGAGGCTCCCATGAAAGAGAAACACTTTATAGAATAGAAAGCTGGCTCCCGGGTTTAATGCAGAGCTGCGCACTCTGAAGCAGAATACTAGGAAACTGGAGAGAAAATGGCGCTCTACGGGAATCCTACCTAGTCTGGAAAAATATTTTACTGCTTTGTAAGATGACCATTTGTAAAGCAAAAGCAGCATATTTCTCCTCATTAAAAGTGGAGATTAAGAATAATCCTAGAAATCTTTTTAATTCAGTTTCCAAACTCACCCAGAGCCATAGCTCTGTTGAACCATCCACTCCACCTGCTCTTAGCAGTAATGATTTTCTGGGATTCTTTCTAAATAAGATTGATCTTATTAAAAAATAAGATCATTAGCACTCCTCTAACTACGACTGGTCTATCTCTGGAGGGTGAGGCAGCATCTGAGGTAGCCATAGAATCTGAACCGGGTTTAGACTGCTTTGATCCAGTTGAACTTTCAGAGTTAGCAAAAGTAATATCTTCATCTAAGCCTTCAACTTGGATGTTAGATCCAGTTCCAACCAGGTTATTTAAGGAAGTATTCCCTTTACTCTCCTCCTCCATTTTAAATGTGATTAATATATCCCTGTTACAGGGATATGAACCTCAGCCTTTTAAGGTTGCTGAAATTAAACCTTTAATTAAGAAACCGTTTCTTGACCCAGATGACTTGGTCAATTATAGACCTATATCCAATGTAACTTTCTGATCTAAAATTCTTGAGAAAATATTTGCCAAACAAGGCTTAGAACTTTCCTTTTTGATAAGGCTTATAGTTAGAGAGGCTCAGGTTATCCTAAGCTATGTCTATATTTATGCTGCTATAGGCTTAGACTGCCGGAGGACATAGGGTCTTGTGGCTGCCTTCTTGGAGTAATGAGGAACTCAGGGAAATGCTCTGCAGAGGAAACCTCCTCAGAACCGGATCTGAATACATAGTTTGGGAGAGGGAAGAAGTGAACTGCCTATGTTTGTCCAAAACAGACACTGTAAGGTGTAATAGTGAGCTTGGAGGCAGCAGTTTTGTACTGGGAGCTACACTGGTACATCATCAGGATACGACAATTCAACTTTTCACTCACCTCCTTCCAAAGGAGAAAAAAATATATTTATATGGAAATATCAGCATTTCAGCATCTCTGCTCCCATCTTTTCTTTCCCCATTCTCTCTGCAAGTCCAGTGAAGTAGCTATAACCAAGCGAATTCAAAGATGGCCCCCGATGCGTGTGTGTGCGACACTGTGTCCTTGTGGCCACTCACCATTAGATTTCTCACTGTCTGCAGGTTTCATCTGAATAGGGTGATGCATCTGTGGAGACAAAAGAGGGGCAGACAGAAGGAAAACATTAAATATCACCTTGACACATGCATAAATACAGAGCTGCAGAAGGCTTCAGCTCCCTCATGTGCAAATTAAATCTGAATATCATTCAGAGGCAAATGTCAATGCAAGCAAACGCTCCACTTTCTCGTAAACACTTCAGTCCGGAGGGCAGAAGGCGTGGAATCAAACGGGGTCCGCTAGAGCGATCATAAAAGCAGCTTAGAGATGCTAAAATACAAGAGGAAGAAGAAGACAAAGAGGATGATGACGGTCAAGGACGCGGAGATGAAGGGCAAAAACACCCGAAGCAACAAAATGTAGAAATCAGAAAAACGATGCAGACGGAGGACAACATAAACAACTGGCTTAGAAACAAAACGTTCAGAACCACATTTATCAGTTTCATTCACATAAATTATGTTAAGAGTTCAAACAATTCATTATTCTTTGGTTCATTCTGGTTTTATTTCAACCAATCAAACCTGCTGCTACTTTTTAAGGGGAATCTCTGTCTTCACCTTCAGGCCAGGAAACCACTTTTAAGCTTCGATCTGATGTTTAATCTGAAGTCTGGTTTAGTTAAGCCAGGCATACATTGTACGATTTTTTTCAGCTCATAATCCATGTTCTCACACTGTACGTTTAAAAAGCACGTGTGACTCAGCTCCGCAGTTAGATGGCGCTACTCAGACTCGTCTACCTGGAAGCCAAATGAGTAGAAGAAGAATATGAAGCTCGCTAGAGTGAAACGCGCTGCCTTGGCGACTTGTGAAATGTTGTGCTGAAAGTCCTAAAAAGAAAAGACATATTTGGACAAAGACATGGCTGAGCAAATGTGGCTACTACGGTCTATCGATTTCATAGAAAGAACTCCATTTCACTGGAACCCCGCCATGAGGATGTGTTTTCATCTGAGGGGAAGAAGAAGAATCATCCTTGTTTGTGCACTGAGCGATTTGCCCAAGATGGCCAAGTGAACTTCAAACATGTTTGATTTTCTCCCGATTCCTGATCGAGAGATGGTCGTGAGAGGCTGATTGCCCCTCATTACCCCCTGTACACTACACGATCTGGCTAAAAGTCGGGCCAATTGAAAAAAATGTCCCGAAAGGGGCAAAAAAATCATACAGTGTATCCCCGGCTTACGTTTAAAGTATTTCTGGTTTATTTTGTTTTAAGATGATTCTTTGAGGTCTTCTAGTTACTGGAAATTATTATTCTGCTTCTGAGCTCATTGAGCTTTATGTTTGTAACTCCTCCACTCTTTATCTAACATTTGAACATGTTGGCCTCAAACTCATCGTATTTATTCTGTCCAGGCTGCCGGTCAGTGAAGGAGCTTGTTTCCTTACATGATGAACAAACCTTGAATTCGTTTCTGTTTTCCTGCTCTAAGCCAAAATGAACAGCATCTGTTTGAACTGGTCTCCATCGTTTGTTCTTTAGGTTTTCTGAGAGTCTTTTCTTCAGAATAGAATTGCTTGGGCGTGCAGGTGGCACAGTGGTTGGTGTGCACGACCCATGTATGGAGGCCTTAGTCATCGATGCGGGCGACCTTTATTCGAATCCGGCCTGTGGTCCTTTCCTGCATGTCTCTCCCTCTCTCTCATACTCCCTTTCCTGTCAGCCTACTGTCGAAAAAACGAGCCACTTCACTGCAAAAACGATCTAGAAATAAGTCAAAATTTCTTAAATTAAGTGAATTTACCCTTAATTTGAGTAGGTAAATAAGATGATTTGCGAATGAAATTTGTATCTTTACTCTTAAAATAAGATGATTAGATAATATGAACTTGAAATAAGACAATGCAATAGTTTTTTCTTATTTCAAATGTAAATTGTCTTGTTCCATTGGCAAAGTGTCTCACTTTCGTCCTCAATTCGAGAAAAAGTGTACTTATTTATGAAAAAAATACTCACTTAGATTTTCATTTTTTGCAGTGTAGTGCTGCAAAAACTCAAAAAAAAAAGAAAAAAAAGGAATAGAACTGCTTGTGTTGCTCAGTTGCAGCCTTTGCTGTTCATAAAGCTTTTCCTCATTAATGAACATCTGTGCTAAGTGACTCCTGTTAGGGGAGGAGCTTGTATAAGCCCCTCCCCTAATAGGAAGTGTCAGTATTTTACATTGTTCATTTTAATCAATTAATATCAATTATAATTTTTCTGCAGAACTGCCCATGCAGGTCCGTCTTAGTTTGTTATAATTATATTGAAAGACAAAACATACTGAATTATTACAGAAATCATGGTATGGAATCCCAGCCAGACCCTCCATCATAAGGACATTTGTGTCCGGCAGGAAGTTGCCCCCCCCCCTGCTGATATGGCGCCCTGGGCGGTGAGCCTTGGCAGCGCTGACCAGAAGCCTCCACTGCTCCAGCTGCAGTCAGGTCTGAACTATCGAGCCAATGGTTGAAATATGCTTAAAAACCAAGCAGTTTGCTCCACTTCCTTGCCTCAGATACGATCAGGATGAAGTCGTCTCTTATCTGCGGCGTAAATGCCGCCTAATGTTCTCTCTTAGACTCCCATTTTTCTCTCTGATGTGCACAAAGAAGCAGTTCAATAAAGTGTATGATGGATGTGTTTTCAGCAGGCAGATCTTCTTTTATGGAAAAACAAGAAAACACTTTAGCGCTGAGAAGGCTTTGTCACCTCTCTCGCCCTCCTGAACCCTCTCCCTCTTATGTCCCTTTTTTATTCCCTCCATCTCTCTTTCCTTTATGGGAGATTATGTGGCTGTTTGATCTGCGGAGAGACGAATGACAGTGATTCTCCAAATCTAGCCCGGTATCAATCACACTCAGAGTCAAATACCAGCCGGGAGTGTGTGCGTCTGCAGGTGTGTGTGTCCGCGGCAGTGTGTGCGTGCCCCGTCTCACCCATTACGCCCCTGGGCTCAGTCACGCTGTGACAGAGGGCTTTGATCTTCCAATTCTATCACACACCTTTATCCCAACTCTCCCCCCGCCTCGCTCTCTTCCTTATCATCCTCGCTGACATTTTTCCCTCTCTTACTGGCCTGTTTCACACACACACACACCAACACACACACACCTCACATCCGTAGATCCACGCTCCGCCTGAAGGGGGCGGGAACAGAAAAAACACTGAAGCAAACGAGGAAGAAATACAACAAATACCCAAACATTTACAGCCTCTGCTGCTTCTAATGATGTTTCCCTGGATTTACTTTAGTTTAGGTGGGAAACAAAACGATCCTTACTAAATTAACATCTTTTCTCAACCCCATGCATGAAGCTGGTGCTGAACTGGACAGCTCCTTCAGCGACAGTCTGCTGCTCCCTAAATGCACCAGGGAGCGTTATCACAGATCCTTCCCCCCCAGCAGCTGGAAGACATTATAACCACAACTGTTCCCAACAACCTCAATAAGTAGCTACATTCATGGTCACTACTGAGAACCAAAAACCAGAGCTCGTCAGAGAAAACATGCATGGGGAACCAGAGAAGAGGAAGCCAGTTTTGTAGTACTCG
>NW_015150829.1:355572-363060 GCF_000732505.1 Cyprinodon variegatus
GACCCTAAAAGTCTTGGTCTGGACTTGGTCTCGATACACTCTGGTCTTGGTCTTGACTTGGTCTCGGACCCTAAAAGTCTTGGTCTTGACTTGGTCTAGATACACTCTGGTCTTGGTCTTGACTTGGTCTCGGACCCTATAAGTCTTGGTCTTGTCTCGGTCTCAATACACTCTGGTCTTGGTCTTGACTTGGTCTCGACTTCCCTCAGTCTTGGTCTTGACTCGGTCTCGGACCCTAAAAGTCTTGGTCTTGACTTGGTCTCGATACACTCTGGTCTTGGTCTTGACTTGGTCTCGGACCCTAAAAGTCTTGGTCTTGACTTGGTCTCGATACACTCTGGTCTTGGTCTTGACTTGGTCTCGACTTCCCTCGGTCTTGGTCTTGACTTGGTCTCGGACCCTAAAGGTCTTGGTCTTGACTTGGTCTCGACTTCCCTCGGTCTTGGTCTTGACTTGGTCTCGGACCCTATAGGTCTTGGTCTTGACTTGGTATAGATACACTCTGGTCTTGGTCTTGACTTGGTCTCGGACCCTATAAGTCTTGGTCTTGTCTCGGTCTCGATACACTCTGGTCTTGGTCTTGACTTGGTCTCGACTTCCCTCAGTCTTGGTCTTGACTTGGTCTCGGACCCTATAAGTCTTGGTCTTGACTTGGTCTNACCTGTCTCATTGGCAAATGCAGTGAAGGAGATCAATCTATTTTTTCAACAAATTATCTGTCTCATAACATATTTCACAACTTGGTGACAGATATGGATTTATTTAAGAAAAGTTATATAATATAGCTTTAATCTGTATATGAGAGAGAAACAAGAGAAATGATTGGCTTTTGTTCAGTTTTACACATTTTACAGAATGTTGCACCTTGTTTTGAAATAGCACATTTAAAAACAACATAAATGTATGTACTGTTCATGAACGGCAGAGAAAACACTATTTTGATCGACTTTGATTAATTGTTTGAAATTCTGTGATTACTACACAGAAGTACTAAATAAAGATGTTAATGTTTAGTCCAGTTCTGTGTGTTAAATATCTAGGTGTTTTTATGTGAATGTGGGTCTTTAAGATCAATTTTTGTGATCTTGATCATGTTTCACATTTTATTGTCACACACTGGCGCTGATCTTGGTCTTGACTCGGTCTCGGAACCTAAAAGTCTTGGTCTTGACTTGGTCTAGATACACTCTGGTCTTGGTCTTGACTTGGTCTCAACTTCCCTCGGTCTTGGTCTTGACTTGGTCTCGGACCATAAAAGTCTTGGTCTTGTCTCGGTCTCGATACACTCTGGTCTTGGTCTTGACTTGGTCTCGGGTTAGGTGGTCTTGACCACAACACTGGGAGGAAGCAACTAAACAACAAGGAATTGAAGAACTGCAGAGGTTATCCTGAGCTATCTCTAGTGCACATATTGAGAAACGGTCATAGTGATGGTAGTGTGATGCTTTGGAGCTGATGGTCTGTTTTTAGACCTGGATGACTTGCTGGAATGTCTGAAGATGTGATCTGAAGAACACAAGAACAAGTCCACCTCAATGTGGCCTAATCAAAGTACCGACTTCAGTGCTGGACAGGATGGAAACGGTCTGACGGGTCTGAATGAGATCCTTCCACAGAGCAGAGGTCCAGATTCCTCCATAGAGATGATAGAAGGTCGGCATCAGTTATCCTGCCTAGTTTCTAGGTTTAGGGAGGGAATACTTTTTCACAAAGGGGCTGATATTAGGATCCATCTGTTGACCCATTTTCTCTTTAGCGAGTTAGAAATCAGACAGTGGCGAGAAACGAGAGACACAAGGCTCCTGCATCAACAGAGCAGAGAAGAGAGGAGGGTCATCAGTGCTAGACGGACAGACGGTCAGCGGCCCCGAGGCTGGAGACTCACCACCGTATCAGGAATATAAGGACGTGTGAACCGGGCTTTGTGTCGTCGGTTTGGTTTGACGCCACATCAAAAGGAGGAAAGTCATGTCAAAGAAAACCTGGAAGTCACATCAAGTCTCCTTTTGTTAGTCCATTTCAAAGTCTGTCCTCTAAAGGCAAAAAACTCTAAAAAAACAAAAAAACAACAAAAGGCACGACAGGCTCCGCCGCGCTGCCGTCATTCACTGCTCAAAAAAGCTGCCAAAACGCACAGCCGTCCTCCCACACAAACACAAACAGCTCAGGTAGGAAAAAAAGAAAAAAAAAACACGTCTGGCTTTCAGGCGTCTCCTCCTCAGGTCTGTCTACCCAGAAGGCCCGGCGGGCGGCTGCGCTGTCGACATGTTTGATCTTGGCGAGCTCCCGCCGAGACCAACAAAGCAAGGCTCTCCTCCGCTATCCCACAATTCCACAGTGCTGTTTCTTCTTGCCTGGCAGGCCCACAGCCGCAGCCTGCCATTCATTATGCGCTCAGCGGGAACCCGGCAGAGCTACTAAAGTCCTGGCTGTGCACAGGCGCGCCGAGGAGCAGGACCCAAAACTTCCCCACGCAAAGCCATGTGTGCTGCCTCACCGCTGCGCCGCCATTCTGCTGGAAAAATACAGACCTGTCTCTTCAGTGGGGGGGTGGGCTTCCTGTTTACCTGCAGGAGGTCATTCCGACTCTGAACCGAGCGCCTCATGGGAAAACCTCCATGGAAATGATTCTTCTAAGCACACTAAGCCGCTGCGTGATAATTAATCACAACATGATTTTTTTGAAAAGAAGGGGCAGCTGATCAGTTAATAACACAAAGCTGAAAACACTGTCATTTCCTGATGTTTGATTCTAATGAAGTTTCTGGGAGCTTAAAGGAGCTTATTATCGGCTCAGGACGCATCTGAGCTGCACTTCATCTTAAGTGTCACCGTTTGTTTTTCAATCATCTGCAGTAGGATAAATGTTAAATGCACACCTTGGAAAAATCGATTAGGATTTCATTTACATACTAATGTGCAACCTGAGTCCGCCGCTCATTAATGAGCCTCCATGTTGTTTCTGTCTCTGAATCTGAGCTTCTTTTATCTGGATCTGTGCTGCTTGGACTCAAAGACCAGACTGAGGTTTCTGATTTCTGCACCAACATGGCTGCGGATGAACCCTTATTCTATGCTCAGACTGCAAGCAGCAGGAGCAGCAAAAACACATGTGCTGCTTCATTTTTGATGCTTGTACAAGTTTATTTCTGCCCGGCGGCTGGAGCATCTTTGCTGCAAAACCTCCCGACCCAATATGTGGTGTATCCTGTTTAATGCAGGGAGGAATGCCCCAATCTTTATATTGGAGAAACCAAACAACCTCTCCACAGACGCATGGCACAACACAGAAGAGCGACCTCCTCAGGATAAGACTTTGAATAAAGAAGACAGGTGGTTTTAGAGAACGTGAAGGAAGCCATCTATGTTAAGAAAGAAAAACAAAACTTAAACTGAGGTGGTGGACTCAGATTTTAGCTTTCAAAAACCTACAATGCAGCAATTGAGTTGACTCCTTCCCACTATCATTGTAACCCCACCCCCTTTACAGGGGAATAGAAGACCTCACCTGTTCAGCCAGGCCAACAATTCCCTTTAACGACCCCCTTTCAGAGACATAGACAGGTTTCGGATATTACAGGCTAACGAAGAATTGGACCCGTTCGTCCATTTCAGTTTGCATGTTTCTGAGTCAAAGCAAAGCAAAGCTTTGGTCCACTCTATAAAGCCTCAAACTCAACGCTATTCCTGATATTTTGAATTGCATAAGCTTCCTGAATGGGAAGTGAAACGTCTTCAAACTTAGAAACAAAGTCCAGTGGATTGTTTTTTAACCTTTTTTGGAAGCATCTTTGCTGCTCTAGCTGCGCCATGGAAAAAGTGGGTCTGATGCGCAAAGGTCGGAGCTACTGTATCCTTTCTTTGTAACAATGGCAGCTATATTTGCAGTGATCAGTGGGTAAAAAGCAGTTTTAATGTTTTTAAGTGAAAAAGTTCACCAGAAAACTTCATCCATGAAGTCAGTTCATCCAGATTACCATCCTGCCTTCAAATATAATTTCTGTTGGAGCCGCTCAGACCCCCGTGGAGCTCTGTCACTGGGAATCCCGTTCTGGCCCGGTTGCCTCTTCGCGGTTTTCCGCCACTGTTCGCAGCGGCTGGAAGAAGACGTTAGCGTTTTTCAGGTACGTAATCCAAACTGCAGGCAGCAGAATAATCTAATCGAACATATTTTGCTGGCAGGTTTCATCATTTTAAGTTAATTTAGGCGTTAATAAACTGTTTCAGAGCAGTGATCATAGCGCTCTGCATCAGCAGCACTGTGTCCGTCTCCCTGCCAGCTCCCAGATCAGCTTCTCTGATCTGATTGGTTGATATGGCGCATCCAGCAGCAAAAGTTTAATTTTTCCAACTCGAGCAGCTGCTGCTTCTGAAGCGCGTCAGATGCTCAAAATGCGCCGCGCCTTGATGCGCGTCAACCAATAACTTTGCATGTAAACTAGCAGCTTCTGCTGCCTCTTCTGCTTGCAGTGTGAACGTAGCGTTATCCTTCAACTCTGATCAACATCTACAGCAAACGCCCCGTCATCCTGGATGGAGAAAATCTGTCTTTAAACCTGGTCTAATGTTCTCAGATCTTTTTCAGTATGATGCTGGTGCTTAGAAAGGTCAGAGGTCATGCTTCTGAAGCTGGAGGAGCTACTCTGGATTATGCTGGGAATAGCGCAAGTGTGTTCTGAGTGAGGATGCAGCATCTGTGCACCCTGTGCCGGCCGCTGGCAGCCTCCAAGCTCAGAAAAAGCTTCTGCCAAAATCTGGACGCAGACTTCCTGCGTCCCGCTGCACAGAAGGCAATCTCACCCATGTTTTTTCTCCGTCTGCTGCACCGAAGGTGTGAGGGAGCGCCGCTGGGTTAGAGTCAGACAGATGGTCCTCACAGCCGGGTCTCAATATCGATGACGGAGACGGTAGCGCCACACACACTCAGCTCGAAGGGGAAAAACACCCAGCAAGGCGTGTAAAGCACACGTATGACCTCCAGACAGTCATCACAGCTGATGGAGGAAACACCGCCGCTCCTTCATCTTGTCTCCTTCAGGAGAAATCACCATTTATTCACTGGAACATGTTGCATCTGTCCTTTAACATGATTTTAAAGCAAACATGTTAAACTAGTTCAGGAGGTTTGATGTCATTTAATAAAGCGGGTAATAATAATATAATATAATAAATTCTTTGGCCAGATTATTGACATACATAAGAAGTTTTCTAAAGTTCCAGTTTGATCCTTAAAACCATTTTTTAATGGTTTTATGAGGCAGAGCAGCTGACCTGAAACCCACAGAGAGAAGCTCTGCTTTACAGCATTCATTACACATTTGGTAAATCAACTTAATTAAAATGATACGCTCTCAAAGACATTAAACGGTGAAATAAAGATTGTTTGCATACTTTCAAACCAAAGCTTCAGATCAGGAATAATTGTAGAGAACAAATAATAAATAAAGTTGAGTGGTGTTTCTAGCTGAAAGTATGCTGAAATATTGCTGAGATCTGAGAATACTACATGCATTTCAATGGGACAAAAAAAAAAAAACGCAGGAAAAGCTGAATATCGCGAAAACTACAAAAAATATCTTTACCAAAAGATATGGCATAATTCTCCTGAACAAGCTGAACGTTTTGATACCAAAATTGTTGAAATAAAAAGAACAAATATTAGCAGTAAAAGCTAAAGACTATTAGCCTCATCCTGATCTCACGAGCTTTCAAGGTTTCCCTCGCAGATCAGTCTGGAGACTCTCCGTTAAAGAAAATTTGGAGCCGTTCACCAAACGAACGTCCAATCAGCGTTGGCTTTGAGGCGGGTTGAGGTGTGACGCAACGAGAAGCGCGACAGTTCAGTCTAAAGAACATGGCGGCTTCAGCCAATGAAACTAGCGTTAGCGTGGCTATCGAGCAAGTTTTATCGGAATTACAGAGTATTTCTTCACTGAAAGAAGAGCAAAACACTGCTCTGGAGGCTTTTCTCAGAGGAAAAGATGTTTTTGCTCTTCTCCCGACTGGTTTTGGCAAGAGTAGCCTAGCTTGTGGTTGTGTTTTCGTCGTCGCTCTGTAAGTACGTCATATGCTTCGTTGATCTGATTGGTTTATTTGGCCCGTCTATCACCAACATAGGCCAATCAGCTAACCAGTATTTTCGCCCCTTCCCAAAATTACTTCAACGGAAGGTTTCAAATCCATCTGGCGGAGGTTAAAAGACTATTAACATCAAAAGCTAACGACTATTATGAAGGACAGCTGGCCATTTCCATTTGGTTTAACGGCAATAACTGACCAAAAAAAGGGACATTTCCTACCAAATAGAATATCTACCTGAGAAAATATTTTACAGGAACTCATCTATAGATTCTGACCAATCTTGAAACAGTTTTTTAAAGTTTTCTACTTGATAACAGTTAGAAAAACATCCAGGGTTATAGACGCATCCCTTTAAGTCTTCCTACATTTCAAAAATCTCCTCTGATCTTTCTATCCTCAGGTTGGGCTGAATCGGATTTCCCTAACTTGGAAGTTTCTCTGCCAGTCGTTTATAATCCGTGTTTTAACGCACACATAGGTTCTATATGCTCCTCTTTCCCGTACATGCGAGCTGGCTGCTGCCTCTTCCTGATGAGGAGTCAGGGTTTTCTGATCCACTGCAATTTCAAATTAGATTAAAAATATCCGGGGAACGTGTGTCTGCTTGGATTAAAGGGAGCGGCTGTCATGCGAGCTGATCAAAGCTTCAAAGAGACCCAGGTGTTGATGTCGGTCCAAATCCTGTCGGGTCGACTCCGCTTTCTGAGTCCTGTTGGCTGCCAGCGCAGTTTTGTTTTATAGATCACGAATCTGTGATTTAAACTTTGCTTTCAGACTAATTCAGCTTGTTTCCCTTCACTTCCTGCGAACGGCTTCATGTTTCTAAATCAGAGAGGCTTCAGGAAGGAAATGATACTTTCTGACGAGCTTCCAAGCCTGGAGAATTAAAAACTGGTCCTAAACTTACAGCTTCCCCCAGCATCATAACTTCAACCTGGAAAATGCAGAATAATAATCCTTAATGCTGTTTGAGAAGAATTATAGTACTTCAAAAATAGAGATATAAGCAAAGATCAGCAATTAAAACAATAATAAAAGAATTAGTCTGACCCAGATGATAGCATTGGTTGATATACAATGATTGACATCTGTGAGTAGCCATGACGACCACTAAGCAGCTCCCCAGGAGAAAAGCCTCTTCTGTGCTACCATCTCAAACATCCATTGTTCTGCTGTCCAACCAAGATGTTTAACTGCTTCAAGCCAATGGGTAAATACGGTGTAGGGTGTGTGATGCTGTGGGCCGGTTTCCATTATAAAACTTTTATTATCATTAACTCCAGTCCTGACTGTAAACATGTCAGTATCACAGAACAGCAAAGGATTGTGGGTGTTTAACTGCCGCAGAGGAGCGGTGTCAGCGCACTGGTTGGGTTTTCATGGTGTCCAAAGGTTAGAGACAGGGGC
>NW_015150829.1:364628-366153 GCF_000732505.1 Cyprinodon variegatus
TATATCTCCACTCCACCAGTTTCAGACCTGGAGGGAAAACAGCCCTGTTCTTTGCTCCTGTTCATGCATATCTATCTAAATAAGCGCTAATGTTTCCTGCCGTGGTCTGAGCGCCAAAGACTAAAGTAATTGTGTCAATAAAATTCTTTTAATTGTCTTTTCTCTCCAGATTGAAATATCAGATATCGATGCGTCGCTACTAGAAGAAATGAAAACTTCCAGCTTAGTGACCTGGAATCATCTCCAACATTTTTCTGGATTTCTTCTCCTTTCAGCAACAGGTCGAAATCAGGCTGTTCTGAACGACTCCTAATTATCTCCACTTCGTTTAGCTGAGTAAACTATTAACCCAACAGGACTGAGAGCGCAGCCTGATGAGGGATGTGGTGTTAGCCGTGACGTGACTCCTCCGAGTGTTTAACACAGTTAGCCTTCGTCTGCATGCTCCTCTTCCTCCTACAAATCAATACCACCAACATGCAGAGAAAAGACGGGAGCGAAGACTTCCTTTAAACAAAGCCAATTCATATTTCTTTAGTGAAATGAAGTGCATGTGTGCTCAGAGTCGCTGGGATGAGGTTTGCCTTCCTTCAGCGCTGTTTGCCGTAGCATTTGGGTTTTACTAGGCCAATTACAGCCTTTAATTGAATTGATTTCGATAATGAGCCTCTGTAATGACACCGCTGTGGGAATGTGTGTGTGTGATGAATGAGCCGCTGCTGTTTTTTTATGGACTTAAATGATTTGTAAAGAGGCGGACAGCATTTACAGATGAGGACACACACACACACAGTGAACGCTGCCGCCGGTCGGCCTTTTCATAAACCGTTTGTCCGAGCTCCAACCCCTTCAAGCCCATTGCATAATATCCTCCAGGCTAAAACACATGAATGTTTGATGACATACAGCTCGCTACATGGAACATTTAATATCCTTTGCTGCAGCAGATTCATCCTCAATCTGTTACCGAGTCGGGATCCTGGAATCTGAACGATATCAGACGCTCTGACTCCGCCCCCATCTCCCCTGACAGCTCGTCAGACTGTCAGCAGATGGGAGCTCCCCTGATAGCTGTCATAGGAACCTCCCTCTGCTCCTGCAACAAAACATCTTCACCTCACCGGCTCAGGCAGGTGGACATCGGCCATCTTTCTAGACTAAAAAGATCCTTTCTGTGCAGATTCCAGACAATGGCAACCAGAGTAAATATAAAATAATGTTTATAAATGTTGAACAAAGTAGAAATAAACTTTAAAGAAGCTAAAGTGTCTAATAAAACAAAAAACAGAACATTTTCTACCAACAGATTCTGTTCCTTGTTAAAACCCCAGTTGTTTCTGTGCGATATATGCATCTATTAATATCTATTTGTTTGCAAAAAGAGTTGCCATTTTTTTATTTCATGGTGATTTCTTGCACAATAAAAGAAATAAGGAATTTTGATGCTGAAATATTAATATTTATGGATAAAACAACTGATTATGAAAATAAAAATGCAAACTTTAGCTGTGTTTGTTCTGAGCAC
>NW_015150829.1:366803-368529 GCF_000732505.1 Cyprinodon variegatus
TGACGTCACAAACCAGTAGGTGGCAGCAGTGTTCTTTGACAAACATCGATGCCTCCAGTAAAACACATTCACATGAAAAGAAATCTTAATTAAAAACACTAATCATTTATTGAACAGGATGTGATAGTTTAATATTTAAAGTACTTTCAGAAATTTGAACTCTGAATATGACCGGACTTTTCCTTTAAGATCAACTCTCCAATCCAACCAGTCCTGACTCTACTGGAAAATCCTGGAATTTCTGACTGACTTTACGTTTTCTGAACTTCTGACGATGCAAAGTAGCCCTAAAGATTTCAAATAAAGCAGATTTTAAACAAGTGAAGAATTGAGAACCTTCTCCTGCCAGAACTGCTCCAGGAGCTCATCAACAGGTCCTCCAGAAAGTGAGCAGTTAACCTGCCGAGTCTTTATTTCACCAATCAGGTGATGAGGGTGAAACCAGCTCGATCTGACTAACCTCTGATCCTGAGAACATCAGGCTGAGGAAGTCGACCCGGTTCAGGGAATATCTGAAGATAAACAGCGAAGCTGCTTGGCAGCATGTAATCAGCCAGCATGCACGGCTAGTTAGAGACGATAATGACATCAATGCACACTACTTTACAGGTCACAAAGTTTATGACAGATTCCCACTTTATTTACCCCCAGAGCCTCCGGGGAGGACGACCGATTTAAAGTTGAGTTTCAGAACATTTTCAGGTCTAATAGTCTAGATAAGTGCTGTGACCCCTGGAGGAAGGAGCCACTCGCTCCGGTTAGCCTCTTAGCTCCCGTTCAGAACCATTACAGGCTGATGAGGCTTTGAAAAGCTTTCTAACTTCAGGAGGTTTGTCAATAACAAAAAAAAAAAAATGAAGAAAAAAATAGAGCAATAAAAAGCTTTTATTTGAAAAAACTCTTAACAGGTTTGTTGTTCTTTTGATGACTTCAGGATTTTAGCCCTTTAAGCCGAGTGGGCCCGGTACCAGGCAGATGTTTATCTATAGAAATGGCCAAAACACAGTCACATGGTGTTTCATCCACACAACTTTCAAATGGGGCTTTAAAATGTCTAAAACATGTCTCAAATTATTGTTTTGTTTTATAGCTGTGTAAACAAATAAAATAAGCTTTAAAATTCTGCCTGACATGTGAGACTCTGCAGGAGTAATGCAACAGCAGGTATTCATTTTTAGCCCCAACTAGAGGCTCAGACCTTTCCAAGGAGGTAATTCACCATTTCAGGTGATGTAACCGGCATGCGTTACATAAGCTTGCTCTGTTTTTCTTATTTTCTATTCAGTTTGGTGATATTATTGGTAAATTTCAATGAAACAAATTTCAGGAGCAAAGGCTTTGTCTTATGCAGAAGGTCTCCAAGGTCTACTTTTAGCACAGTCACATTTCTGCGTAGCTTACTGCTCGCTAAAACCTTTCAACTTACTCAGTCCAAATTTGCTTGAGTTAAGATGTGTCACGATGTGGCTCTATAAAGTCTGAGGCTTCATCCAGGGTCTCAAATGGGGTTTTGCAAGGGTTATTCTGGAAAATATTTTAGCTAGGCACATTTTATTTTACATTTTTTCTTTGTTTAATCACCTATTAATCAGACATGGTGACACAAATACAGACAATTGTATTTCCAATTTTTAGTTTGGGAGCTGTACTTGCTTTAAAGCTACAGTGTGTAATTTTCAGCTACATCTAACGTCCAGACTGCAGACCGCAGCAACATGAACATCTC
>NW_015150829.1:369794-374038 GCF_000732505.1 Cyprinodon variegatus
GGCAAACTATCTCATTTACCTACTGAAATTAAGGGTAAATACATTTAATTTAAGAGATTTTTACTTGTTTCTAGATCATTTTTCCAGTGTAGGTAATATATGATAAGGGCTCATTAATTGGTCAAATGCCAAAATAAGATGTACATTCAAGTAGCACAACCTTTGCTGAATGGCTGGATATAGATCTTGTGCTTCTAGACCTCACTGAGGGACGGGGGGACTCCATTTAAAAGGGTTTTGCAAGTGATGAAAAACTGTAACTTGCCCTATAAAGAGTTAATAGGTTCTGGTTCTGATGTACCTAAAACATACCAGGATGATTTCACAGCTTACGTCTAAAATGAGGTCTGCTCCTGGAGGCATTTCAGAGATTAAATCTAGATTAAGGAAACAGGTTCAGTCAGTGGATTCACCTCTTTTCTAAACAGAACCACCATCCAAGCTTCTCTAAATCTGATGCAGGATCCTG
Organism: Cyprinodon variegatus; assembly: GCF_000732505.1. NCBI lineage: Eukaryota > Metazoa > Chordata > Actinopteri > Cyprinodontiformes > Cyprinodontidae > Cyprinodon > Cyprinodon variegatus. The sequence continues at coordinate 370,264 of NW_015150829.1, forward strand.
AATTATTCCCTCATTCAAATTGCTCCTTTGGAAAGTCATCAGATGGAAAAGCTGGCTGGGGAAGTGGAGCGCGAGTGGGACCAATAAATATTTAAAGCAGGCAGATTGGGCATTAAATTTATTTGCCTTTCAAATGTGTTTGGTAAAACAGGAGGCTTGTTTACAGCTTGTCTGCTGACTGACCGCCTGGGATTCTCTCCTGGAAGATCTAACCGATGGAGCCAGAGATATGAAACAGGCTCCTAAGCAGCAGAAACGGCTGCTGAAACACTTCATAACAAGAATCGTGACAAATATATATCTGTATAAATGTTTATTTCTTCACTTCATGAATAACAGAATTTGTGAAAATAAGGAGCGGCTGCAAATAAGACGTAAATAAATTGAACCTCAGAGCAGAAGACGGTTTAATCTTTTTAAACCCACATTCTTCAAGTTGGAATAAATAATTATTAGAATGTAAATAGTTATTCAAAAATGCCTTTTTTACTTTTAGATGATTTAAGGAGCGCCTAGAAACTGATAAATCTCAGTATTCAGCTCATATTTCTGCTTCAGCTCTTATTGATTATTTCATCATCATCAGATCAATACTCAGGATCAGCACCACGGACAGCAACTATAGGAAAATATAAAAACTTTTCACATTTTCCTAATTTTCTCTTTATATTGACTCTATTTATTCATTTATATATATATTTCAAATTATTGATTTTAAATAATTGATCATTTTTAAAAACATTCAGAACATTTTCAGGTCTAATAGTCAAGATAAGTGCAGTGACCAGGACAATAATAATTTTTTTGGTGCATAATAAAAACAATAATTTTCGTTGCGATCGCCGATTCTGGAAGCGGCCATTTTTGCCCAAATATAGTAACCCCTCACTCCTGCCATCCTCCGGCAGTGACGTCACGGTGCGGTAAGCCTAGCGCCATTCTGATTCCTGATCCTCCACGGACGGGTTGGTCGTTGGATCGCCAACTTGAAGAGGGAGGATTTGCCATCAAACTTCTGGCCAGAGAAAAAACCCGTAATATGTAGCCAACATTTGGAAAAAGAATGTTTCCAAGATGACTTGGATAATAGCGCGTTGTGACAAACACCAGATACAGCACTGGGACTTGATCAACAGCCGATACCACACCGTGACGTCACAAACCAGTAGGTGGCAGTAGTGTTCTTTAAGAGTCTACTTTCAGAAGTTTGAATTCTGAATAATTTTTTCCTTTAAATGGTGCCTGATGTTTAGCGGCTTTAGAGAACAACAGCTGATAAACCCTCTGGGATTAGTCAGAGCTCTGTTTCCACCAATCATAGCATCTCCATCAGCCTCTCCTTCGCTGTAGGAACCAGAGTTTTTCTCCTCAATCCACTCACTAACTCTAAATGGTTCTTCTAATGTTTAAAATCCCACAGTGGGAGTCGGCCCTGTACACAATTTGAACTCCCACTTATCTGCAATCAGACAGAGAAGCAAATCGTTCATTATCTGTCCGGTTTCATTAGTTGTTAAAAGGTTTAGCTGAAGCAAAGGTGGCGTTTGGTTCGTTCCTGCGTGTCGCCCTGACTCTGTTTGGCCTTCATCTTCTGATCTAAGAAGCCCTCAGACCTGCGGCGTGAACACAGCCAGAGTCTCCAAAGAGAGTGTTGACGTTGGCTTCAAAGTCCGGAGCGGTGTGTGTGTGTGTGTGTCCGTCTGCATGAAAGTAGGTGATTTCTCACATCAGCGGAACCGATCGCCACATTATCACTTACAGTCTGTTAGCAGACTTGAAATAATAAGCGACTGATTAGATGCTTCCGTCTTTGACTGGAAATTGCTGCTTTTAAACCTTCACCCTGCTGGAGATCCAGCTGCTTTGATGGGACGCTTTCATGTCCTCTGGTTGGAGGAACACACACAACCTTGAGGCCCTCGTTTCTGCTGGTGAAGAGCCGCTAATTATCGGAGCGGTGCAAAGGTAAGGCGAGCCAGCGGTCTCAGCGCCGCGGCAGCTTTTAATGAGGCCTACGACGCTCTGATCCGCCCACGCCAAGGACGGGACCAGAGCGCTCCCGTCACGTGACCCGAGCCCCTCCCCACATCCTAATCAGCTCCCCTTCTCTCTGTCAGGATTTAACTTCCTTCTGAGGTTTTTCACCAAGGACAAAAAGATGGAGGGGGATCAGGGAAGACGGAGAAGAAAAACAAGGATGAAAGCCTGAAAAGCTCCGAGCTGGAGGGCGCTCCAGAGGACACTTCCTAGATTAGCTCCCCCTCCCATGCAGTCTGCCATGTTCCCTCCGACCCAGCCTTAGATGGGGAACAAGAGGCCCCGGGGCCCTCTCTATGGGCGTCTGGAGCCGGGTGGGTGGTTATCACGGGGCATTTAGACATCTGTCAGCCTCTAATGAAAGAGTTCAATTTAGTGGAAAATCTAAAACAAGCGGGTCTGACGGGCGGCTGACGGCTTTTAACTCGCAGCGTGCTGCGGCGGATCGGGGGGAATTAGAAAATAAATGAATCAAAAGGTGGAAGGAGAGGAGAGGGTAGCTGCCGAGGCATGTTTTTAGGAGCAGATGAAAGCATCAGAGCCAGCAGGCCTGGGCAGCAGGGGGCGGGGCTTCAAATCGCTCCGGGGGTGCGGCGCATGTTCCCCAGCGATAGATGGCTTCTATAACGGCTAGGGTTCATGGGTGTGTGGAAGAACAGCATTTAGAACATGCTGGTGCTATTAAGAGTGTCGGAGATGAACACATGGCTCTCCAGGCAACACAGCGCCGCTCTGTCTCCACCCCCCTCCACCTTCATTAGCGCGTCATTAGGAGGAAAGCTGCCGTTCCCCTGGAAGCCTGGCTGCCTTCACAGCAAACACACATTTTCCCACTTTCCCAATGCTGCTGCAGTGGATTCTGTCTGGAGGAAGAAGGAGTGCGATGAGAGGATCGATGTCAAAAACAGCGTTATTATCATAAAATAGGAACAATGCTGAATATTCTCGTCTCTCTCTTCAGACAAACGGCCTTTTCTGCTATAAATGGTTTATTTTCATTTCGGCATCATGGTTGAGACTTTTCTGATCATTTTCCAGAAGCACACAGATGTTGAACAGTAAGTTCTGTGGTGGAGGTCAGGACCAACGGGCCGAATCTTCAGATTCTAACAGGAACCATCATCCACAAAACGTTCGCTCCAACTTCTGAAAACAGACCCACAGGATATCGTCCCTCCACCAAACTTTCCACCGGACACACTAAAGCAGGGAGTGCAGGCAAAGTGCACTAAATGCGCTCCGCAACTGCTATAGCAGGTGTCAGCAGAGGCTGATTGAAGCCAATATAAAAGGAGCCTGGATGGAGGGAGGGGCGGAGCTGATCCGCACTTGGATCCACACGCCAGGCACAGAATACCTGCCCCTGTTTGCGCCTGCTACTCTGTTAGCAACATGGGTGTCTGCTACTCTGTATAGGCCTGCTACTCTTTTAGCATCTGCTACTCTGTTAGCAACATGGGAGTCTGCTATTCTGTATAGGCCTTCTACTCTTTTAGCATCTGCTACTCTGTTAGCGCCCGCTACTCTTTTAGGGTCTGCTACTCTGTTAGCTCCCGCTAGTCTTTTAGCATCTGCTACTCTGTTAGCGCCCGCTACTCTTTTAGTGTCTGCTACTCTGTTAGCGCCTGCTAGTCTTTTAGCGTCTGCTACTCTGTTAGCGCCCGCTAGTCTTTTAGCATCTGCTACTCTGTTAGCGCCCGCTACTCTTTTAGTGTCAGCTACTCTGTTAGCGCCCGCT
>NW_015150829.1:375433-377177 GCF_000732505.1 Cyprinodon variegatus
TGGGGCAAATGTTTTTCAAAAAAGTAAATAAAAAATACAAACATCTCAAGTAAAGCATTGTTTTTTGAAATATAGAATGTCTATTTGAATTTCAGTGTTTCCATCAATCTTTTTAGGTGACATGCTTCAAAATGCACATTTTGATAAATAATGAAAAACATTTTTAGCTTATGTGACCAGATTAGACAGCTCAACACCGTATGAAGTTCTCCGTCGATTTAATGGCCCAGAGCAGCCCTGTCATCACTACTGTCAGAATTAATGAGACTAAACCCAGAAAGCTGGGCTTTTTTACGGCGACAAAGACAAAGTTACTGTTGATCTACGATTCATTTAAAGAAATCTGGATGAGAGTTTGGAATCGCTGCTCTACGTTGAAAGAGGTTTGTTCTCAGGTCAGTTCCTTATAGTCAGACTGCAGACGAAGGTAAACCAAGTCTGGAATCAGAAACTAGAGATTTCCAGTTAGTGGTTGAGATGCTTCTGAAACAGTTGGACTTTAATTGGTGAAAGTAAAACAAAAATCAGTGAAAGCAGAACAAAAATACAGGATTTAGCGAGAGGAAGCAGAATGGGCCGTGCTCGGAGATAAAGCACCAACATCTTTGTTGTTTTGCTTCCTTCTGTACACAGCCGTGCACTTTATTGCTTTCTGTAAGAAAATCTACAACCAGTCGAGTGTTTCAGCCCCAAACCGACACGGCTAACGCTCTGCCCTGGCAGCAGAGCCGTCCTTTCTGTGCAATTTGGGCTCCGTCCAGCTTTCCAATGATTGCATCTCTGCCTGTTAGGGCCTTGGGTCTGGAGGAGAGATAGAGCGAGCGGAGGGAAGAGCGCCAACTCAAACATTGTTCCACTGGCTTTTTACAAGCCATGAGAGTGGGGGAGTTAATAAGCAGGTATTGGTTTTTAACGGCTGCCCGTTTATTGCTTTGGCCTCGGGCGTGCAGGAGAGCTCCACTCCACCTTCTCCCCGTCCATCCGTAGATCACCTCTGCTAATCTCTGCCTCCATTTTCCCCTCTCTCTGCATGCTCTCCTTTTGTTTTCACCAACTATCGGCAATTAATCCTGACTCCTCATCAACTGTTGGCTTTTAGCCCCGCCCCCTAACCTTTCCAGCCTCGTCTGATGCGGAACATTTCTGAATAGAAGAAATCATAAACAGAACGGCGTCGGCTGGCCTTATTGTGCTCCTATTGATTGAGCAGCGCGGCTACATGTTGCAGAGCTCAGGTTTATTCAATTTTAAGCCACATCTCTGAGTCAATACGGGACAATCTGACATCCGTAGGTCTGTGCTGTGCAGCTCTGACATGATGAATGCGCTGCAGGTTTAATTACCGACATATTGAGCCATTAATCAGTGTCATCTGGTCCTCAGAGGGCAGTTTTAAGGCTTGGCTCCCAGAAGGATTTCCTCCATGAATCAAACTGAGACCAGAATCTTCTAACTGAGCCAGGTCCATTCATCTTTATTTGCTCCAACTACTGAAATAACCGTCAGCAGAAACATCAGCTTTAAATGTTGAAGGTTTCTGTTTGATCATTGCTTCCTGTAATTATGATGGCGCTGTCAACTCAACGCCATGTTTGTTCATTGTGGACGTTTCAGGATGTCTCCTGAGGTCCAGAGATGACCAAAGATGAAAGGCTGGCCTTAGATCTGTGCTTCTGTACGTCTGATGCCGTCTCATCTTCCACCACAGATTTTTGCTCAGATCTGAACCCCTTGACCTCTGACC
>NW_015150829.1:378640-381016 GCF_000732505.1 Cyprinodon variegatus
CCCATTTACTCTGACCCCATTAGCCCCTGACCCCATGGACCTCTGACCCTATGGATTCCTGACCCCATTTACTCTGACCCCATTAGCCCCTGACCCCATGGACCTCTGACCCTATGGATTCCTGACCCCATGGACTCTGACCCCATTAACCCCTGATCCTTTGGACCTCTGACCCCATGGAACTCTAACCCTATGGACCTCTGAACCCATGGATCCCTGACCCCATTAACCCCTGATCCTTTGCGCCTCTGACCCCTTTCATCACTGTCTTGTTGGAGCTCTGACATATTGGATCTCTGACCCCATGGACCTCTGACCCTATTAATCCCTGATCCTTTGGACCTCTGACCCTATTGACCTCTGACCCCATTGACCACTGTCTTGTTGGAGGTCTGACATATTGGACCTCTGACCCCATGGACCCTATGGATCGCTAACCTTTCCCATTGGGAACCTACTAGCACTAAGTTGCTAACTGGTTAGCAAGATGCTTCCAACAAACCGGCCACAACTGAAGTTGCTTGCGAACCTTCCACCACAACAATCCCACCCCCTTGATAAAGGACCAATCACATTCACTTTATTCACTCGTGTAAAGTCGTGCACCACTCGGGAGAATTCAGAAATGCAACGGGTGGAACTGCCGCTTCCCTACGACTTTCATTTAAAAGTGATTTAAAAAGGACCAGGGGTAGCCAGCTGAATGAAACCAAAGGAATAGATTTGATTAAAAACGGTCAAACATTTCTTAACCAAATAACTTATAGGTGGAAAAGTTGGGTTTGAATTGAGATAAACTGGTTCTGGTGGAACTGTGACCCATTAGAGACCGAAACCTGTCTCTGCTTTCCTCCGCTGAGACATCCTAGTGGTTCTTTGGAGTGTGCCTTCAAGCCTCTGAGCTTCTCAGGGAAGAACAATGGAGGCAAACAGGAGTATTTGTTTCCAGCTAAGTCCCACCGGGTTCCTCCAGCATCTGCTTCCCCGCTAATCAATGCAGAGGCTTCTCCCTCTGACAGGCGGCTGCTCACCTGCCGGCGCTCTCGGACACTCCTGCTAAATGCAGCGCGGCGGCATGGAGGTAATCTCACACACACATGCAGGCCGGGGGGCGAGCTGGCCTCCGGGCGCCGCTGTGAGTTTGTGATTAGAGCGAAAGGTGGGAAGACTCAAATACTCACCCCTGTTAAGGTCTTTATGTTATGCAGTGCATTCTGGGCTTCAAGGGCAGCTTTCCTTGTGTAAAACGTGACAAAACAGCAGCCTGGAGAAAAAGAAAGGAAAGAGAGGCGAGGGATCAGCAGGAGCAGCGACAAAGAGCGTCTTCTATATTCATCTACTTGGCATCACCTGTCGACACCTGCAGACGCTGAGTGAATATTAACAACACAAACATGCAAGGTGGAGAAGAGGAGGAGGCGTTTGGATCTGTTTCAAAGCTTGATGACTCCAGTCAGGAGGAGGAGGGGGGGGCGAATAAAAACAGGAGAAAAGGAGGAGGAAGGAGCTGCTTTCTGCTCATTAATCCATCGCTAATCAGTCAACAGTCTGACATCAGGAAGCTCCGTGTTTGACTTTGCTCTGATTTACTCATTCATGGTTTCTACTGAACGTCTGATCGACCCAGAGAGCAGAATCCACATCCTGCGCATTAAAAACAAGCATCAACATCACTTTCATTACGTCTGCGTTCCCTAAAGAAACGAAAGCTGAGTTTGTAAAGATGTAGAAACGGAACCAGAAGCATGAAATGCAGACATCCTGGACACAGACAACAGTTAGGTTTGAACTATTTTAGCTAAAGCAGACGATCATTTTCTAAAATAGCTAAATATTAATAATGACTGAAAAAAAGGTCAGCCTCACCAGAACATTTTTTATCATAATCTGCTACTTTAAATAGTATTTAACACTGAGATTAAATGCAGGTGTTTATGCATCCATGTTATACATTGAGTTTTTCAATACAAAATATAAAAAATAGAAAGTTTTTCCATTTAAATTTTAAATCTGAATAGTTTTTCTAAAGTAGAGAACAACAATCTTTCAGTTTGGTATACGGACAATTTCCTGACTCGCTTTTTTTTATTAGAAAAATTGTCTTGATGCCAAAAACGATCCAGCAGATTTTGCTTTCACAAGTGGAGCAGTACGGCTATCGCCATAGTGTTCCCCTTGATTTATGCATATAACTAGCTTTATTATGATTCATACAGGGAGTATTATATATTATATGGACACTGCAATGTAAGTAGAACAGGAAAAATGAGAAAAGATGAAAGAAAGAAGAGATAAAATGGAGATAATGATATTATATCATCACTTTTTTTTAAATAAAACACCTGAACTGACCGTTTTTCTTTCTTTTTTCTGTCT
>NW_015150829.1:381936-383855 GCF_000732505.1 Cyprinodon variegatus
GTGTAACAAAAGTAATTTCCCTCTGGGATTATTAAAGTATTTCTGATTCCTTGCCTTCTACCTGTACCTGTGTAATGACAATAAAGTTGAATCTAATCTAATCTAGAAAACTATAGTTTAACTTCGTAATGCTGGAATCGTCCCACTGTGAACAGGTGGAAAAATGTCTGCAGCCCAGAGGCGTAGCTCCTGTCGGTCCATTTGGGTAAGATTATGTTTTTTTTTAGGGAGGAGCAGAACTGTGTGCTGGATGGAACCTGATCTGGCTCCATCACAGGTAAACATCCCATAATGAGGCTTTCTGCCGGATCGTAGTTCATTTCTCTGTGTATCTATTTGTCCAGCGGTGAGCAGAGAGCGCCTTTGTTTACATCTGCTTTGTTTTGATCCCCACTGAGCTCCTGAAACAAATCCAATCAGCGGGACTGAGGCGGACCGTTTGTGGTTTTTTTGTTGCCCGTATCAGAGGCGTCGGCCCCGGTGACGCTCACCCCGCTGAGCATCTCAGTGAATCCAACAGCGAGCATCTGGAGCCGGTTTAGCCTCCCGGTCCCAGAGTCCCTTTGATGAGGATGGGAGCGTAATGGATCTGATTCCTGCGGCGTCCTCTGGGTGCCGCGCTGCCGAATAGCTGGCCCCTAGCCTGGCATCAGCAACGTGATCGGTGTGGTGATGTGGATGCTGCGGGCCTGAGCATTAGCAGGGATAACAGCAGGCTTAGTGTTTGCCTCCAAAACCTGCGGCGGCTCGGCCTCAAACCGCCGCTTCAACTCCAGAGGTCGCCTTACCTTCACCTCAGAGGCCCCCAGCAGCCCCTGATTCGCCAAGGGTCAGGTGGGAAAGAATCAATGAATCAGAAACACATAAGGAAGCTGATGTGGATCATTGAAGGTAAACTCCAGTCATTTATTAGAAGTTTAGTAATTCGATCTGACAGGAAATAATCTTCTACGGCGTCCAGATTATGTCCCGCACCGCCATGAGGAAGATGGCTGTCCACACACAGAATAAGGAGCTGCATATTGGGGGACGATTTGGTGGAAGGAAAACCATGCTGCTAAACGGCCTCATACAGAAGAGTTAAGAGTCTGGGGATTTGAATGAGAAAGAAATAAAATAAAAATGTTGATTTAAAAAAAAAGTAGTTAAACCCAGAAGGATCCAGAACCTGGACTGACCTCTGGCTCCCGGGCCGGTTCTAGTTTAAAAGTCTGCCGAACTTTTCAGAGGCTTCAATAAAACAATCATAGTGTGTTAAATACAGACTAGCAGAGGAGGTTCCCCTCCCCCGCCTGTTTCTGCAGGAAGCTGTGTATGGAAGCCAAATTAGACAGTTTCAGTTAAGTTTATTTCTATAGCACCAATTCACAACACACGTCATCTGAAGGCACTTTACAGTTCAACCAGATCATCCAGTCAAAATGATTCAAATTTTTCTATCTGAGGAAAACCAGTTGATTGCATCGACTCATTGACTCACTCAATCCCTCACACTAAGCATGCTTGTAGCGACAGTGGAGAGGAAAAACTCCCTTTTAACAGGAAGAAACAATTCAGCCCAAACTTATTCACATTCAAAAAGGAAAATCAAGTTGGAGATAAGAACCACTGGAGATGTTTGCATCAGATGCGCAGCCACAGTGGTTTGGGTCGAATGAAGAGGAACCCAGTTAGAACGAGCAGAACCGAAGGCAAGACTCACAGTTCAGGTTAAATGGTTCATCCAAAGTCGTAGGGAAGCGGCTGTTCCAACCGTTGTATTTCCAAATTCTCCGTAGTGCTGCCCGACTTTACACGAGTGAATAAAGTGAATGTGATTGGTCATTTATCAAGGGGGCGGGATTGTTGTGGCGGAAGGTACGCAAGCAAGTTTAGTTGTGGCCGGTTTGTTGGAAGCATCTTGCTAACCAGTTAGTAAC
>NW_015150829.1:384475-386878 GCF_000732505.1 Cyprinodon variegatus
GAACTCAATGGGAAAGGAAAGGATTCTGATTTCAACCGCTGCGTATATTAGCTGCTATGACCAAAAAACTGATAGTTGATATATGAATGACTGAATTTAGGTGTTCAGGCTGACGTATAAATAACTGGCCTGCAGAAGGTAACAAAGAAAAACCCCCCACAGATTTGATGGGTCTAATAAAGAGAACCTTTATATACATGTTTAAGCCAGAATGATTTGACATTCCCTACGACTTTAGCAGTTTGTTATAAATGAATCAGTTATTTTTCCCTGACTTCATCATCAGTTAAAGTTCCACAGGAAGACGACCATCGAGGATCCATCAAGTCCAGGGAGAACAATAGGAAGGTTATATTAGCGGCCTAGTCAAAACCTGGACTTAAATCTGAGAGCAGCTTTCTGGCTTCAGGATAAAGACAATTTTAGATTTTACTCTGGTTTCCTTTGGTTTGATATTAAAACAGTTTTAATGATCTGAAAGTTACCCAAAACCTAAGAAAGAGGGAATCTGGAGGGGTGAATACTTTCCCAGCTCTGCACCGTCTGCTCCCCTGGCTGCCAGAGGAGCCCCGGTAAGTTCAGACGGTGCTGAGTGAGAGCCGTTCAGAGGGGAACCCTCAGCATCGCCTCCGTCCTCCACATCAGAACCACTCCTGCTTCAGACCTTCCAATTTGAAATTCTAATAAAACGGAGCGAGGTTAGCCGCTAGCTGCGCTCCACGCATTACGATTCCAGAGGCATTTCCTGCAGACCTGGACATGTAAGGGCTAGCTTTTGGTGTTAGCATTAGCGATTCTGACGGCATATAACATGCAGGGGGGGGATTTTAGCTGTTGAGGCTCGGAGTTGTGATTCCTGAGGAGCAGTCTGGGCCCCGGAGCCATGCAGCATGTGGCGGATCGTCCCAGGTGGTTGGCTGTCAGGACCAGGATCAAAGAGCAGAGGAGCGGACCTCACACACACACATCTACACACCCGGCGTACACCAGGGTGTGCCAGACCCACCTGTTTAACAGTCAGGACACTCCATCGCAGGAAAACCTGCAGTGAGCCACAGAGTGACACGCTCATTTTAGGAGTCTGTCTGCATCGACACGTCGCATTTACACAAACACTCTTTAAAAAGGCCTAAAAATGCGCTGCCGAGCGACTTAAACGCTTTCTGGGAGTCTTTCCTCGCAGCACAAACATTTACTCGGAGGCAGAGAGGGGGCTCAGAGCGCAGAGAGCCGCTCTGCTTGAGCTGTTGAAGAGGGACTCTCAAAAAATACACACCAGAGACGAGCACACGCAAACTCCAGGAGAGGGGAGGAAATCTATTAGAGGCTGGTGTGTGTGTGTGTGTGTGTGAGAAACAACAACAGGGAGAGCAGCTGAGAGGACATGAGGAGGAAGGGCAGAGGAAGAGGAGGATGGAGAAGAAGAGGTTGTGAACAGAATAAAGAGCAGAGGAGGGAGATGCAGTTCATAAATGCTTCATGGATGCTGAAAGGGGCCCTTTGACTGAGTGAAGATCCTCACCCCCTCCCTCCCCCCTTCTCCCCCCGGTTCTGTCAACACATCCAGCCTCTGAAACAACAGGTCGACTCCAAACAGCAGAGCAGCAGAGGAGGCCATGCTGATGGCTCCACACGTCTGTTTCTGTGTCAGATCGCCCCCAAAGCGCAGGAAGTATTCACACCCCTTCGCTGCGGCACACCTACGGCGTCAGGTACCGTCAATAAAACAGATGCAACGCCGTCTGAAGCTCTAAATGGAAATAAATAAAGCAAATAAATTCAGGATTTGTATTCTTCGTCAGCTCACACATAAATGCGACATCAAATGTTTCATTTGTGAGAAATGTGCAAATATACATGTATGAATCTACATCCCCGGATAAATAAAGCTGCTGCAGTCTTTAGCACTAAGCGGCGGTAATGCAGCTAGACGCTGAAGATGATGGAACGTTATCCTGCTCATTCATTCTCAATTCACAAAAACGCGAGTTCAGACTCGTGTCCTCGACAAGTACGTTCTTGAGAAGAACACAGGGAAGTGTGGACTCTGGGAGAACGGGAGCACGCAGTAATATCTGGGTCAATAGGAATAGAAGCGTACTGATGACATCACCACACCCTCTGCTCGTCTGGAGCTGCATTTCACCTCCTGGTATTAATAGTCGCTAGATCAATGGCGTAAATATCGGTAAGCAGAGGAAGCAATTGCTTACATTCCCACAACCTCTTAGGGGCCCCATCACTGACACCTGGTGGGTCCCCTACGTAATTGTCGACTAGGACGTCTCTTATGCTGCGTTCACACCGGACGCAGCAGGCGCAGCGAGTTTACATGCAAAGTCAATGGTTGAAGCACGTCAAGGCGCAGCAAAAGGTCCCGTGGCGCGTTTTGAGCAGCAGGCG
>NW_015150829.1:388459-391008 GCF_000732505.1 Cyprinodon variegatus
ACACTCCCAACAATAAAACTACTTGCCCCGGGAGATCGACGATGGTTAACATCGAGTCCTTTTATTACTATGTTATTAACTAGGTAATACGTTAGTTCATTAGACGGTTGGTAAAAAATACACTCATATAATATAAATATGTTTCAAACCACAATAAAGATCTTAAAAGAACAATGTATTTGAGTATTTTATTTTTTACAATACAACTTGGAATCATGGGTAATCCAGAACGTAGATTAAACCATAACCGTTACATACAATGTGTTAGCGACGATTGATACCAAAAAGAGGAACTTAAGTGGATTCCAGAGAAGAAAAAGGAAAGAAGAGCTGCTGGAAGAACGAACCTATGGAAGACAGAGGGGACCAATCAAAACCCAGATCCCTGACTATCATTATGTTATCTGCTGCTGAGTGCAGTGACCAAAATGAAACAGGACCAAATATTTGGACCTGTTTAAACTGAGGAGCTACGCTGCTGTATGGAGATAAAGACCAAGCGTCTTTAGCAGAGAGGGCAGCTTCATGGTCAGGATTATCTTCTGCTCTGCAAATCAAAGAGGCGTAGCTAACGCCCACAGCCACCGATGCTCCAATCAGGAGGAAGGGTCCCGTTCATTGCTCTGGTCTGGCTCAGATCTCAGAGCTGGAAGGAGAAGCTGAACGTCTCCCTGCTCAGTGAATCATGATGGCGTCAACAACACTAAATTTATTCCTAATTGCATCATCAGATGAGGTTATAAAACACAACCTGTAAGCAGCGACAGCCCCCCCCCCCCGGGAGCTTTTGTTTCCTTTGTGTGGAGATAAGCTGAACCCCTGCTGAAAATGATGGGAAATGATGAATAATCTGTTCAAAGCTAGCAATTTCAACCGACGGTTTATGTGAGGATAAGTAATTGGTGCTCAGCTAGAACAGCAGAAACAAGCTGCACTGATGAGTCCAGAGAAAACCTTTAAAACAGCCTCAGCATCGAAAATAATCAATTTCTGTTTGCCAGATAGTTCTCCATCCGCTGGATGTTCATTGAGGAGGAATTATCCGATTAATAAAACGATAAAAGCTTTTTAAAAAGGAGAATAGAGCCACAGATCTCTACTTAAATTCTTAATTGCTGAAAATTCATCAGAACATTAAAAACAATCTTTGTTGACTTTGTTTCCAAGTCTGAAGACGTTTCGCTTCTAATCCAGGAAGCTGGATGGAAGTGAATTGAGAAAGCTCCCTGGATGGGAAACGAAACGTCTTCAAACTTGGAAACAAAGTCCAGTGGATTGTTTTTAATTTTCTTTTGTTTTTGGAAAAACTTCAGAAACTCAGGCTGTGATCTGGTTCAGGTTCCTTCCTTTAAGCTCCATGCTGTCAGGACCAGGATGATCACTGTAGAGGACATTGTTCAGGTTCAACCTGCAGGAAGATGAAGCTCAACCTCAGCAGGAGGTTCTGTAATTGATTGATTGACTTTATTGATCTCACAGTGGAGAAATTAACTTGTTACATCAGCTCAAATAATCAAAGGAGGAACTTGTTATAACGAAAAAACAGTTATTTATTGCTCGAGATAACGAGATGATTAACCTGTATGAGTAATAGGGTTGTCAAAAGTATCGATACTCAAAAAAGTATCGATACTGAAACGTTGTATCCGGATACAATACTCGTTTTTAAAAGCATCGATACAGTGCTACCACCAGTGACACCTAAACAGTCATTCATCTAAAGTGCAGAGTAGAGGAAAATGCACTTTCAGAACACTGTGTGATTGAATAATTCTACGCACTTTTCAGTTTCACACTTTTTCGTAAAAGGTGCAGCCGCTGAGAATTATTTTTGTTTCTTAACCGGTTTGGCTAGCGTAATTGTTATGTGTGCAAAACATAGCCAAGGAAGCAACACTTAATTTTAGTTTTATATGTTTTCTTTCACAGCATACAACCTTTATTGTATTTATTTGTTGTATTTTATTTATTAATGAAAATATTTTTGTAGAATTTTGGAGTCTTTGTTTTTATCCTTTTGGTATCGAAAATGGTATCGAGTATCGAATATTTTCCTTAATATCGGTATCGAGTTGAAAAGTTTAGTATCGTGACAACCCTAATGAGTAATGAATGGCGCTGGCCAACAATCCTGGATTCCCAGTCCATCCATGCCTGTGGTGCCCCTAGTTGTGCGGTTGCGGTTCCGCGTGTGCGCAAATAATCATTGTTTTACACTACGTTCACACTGTAGCCTGAAGTGACCCAAATCCGATTTTTTTTGCCCTTATGCAACCTGTATCTGATCTTTTCATGACTGTCTGAACAACACAGATCTAATTTTTGCCAATGCGATCCAGGCCACTTGGCTATGTGGTCCTGAATCCGATACAAATCAGATCTTTTCAAATGCGACCTGTGTGTGAACGGCCAGGTCGCATTCATTCGTCATCAATACCCGATAAAGGTCACTATTCTGCGTCTTGCTACGCAGAAGCAGCAAAAAAAACAACAACCATGGCAGATGATGATGCGGAGAGTAGTATTTATGTTTAACCATGTGAAAAGAT
>NW_015150829.1:392123-397926 GCF_000732505.1 Cyprinodon variegatus
GATCTAATCTTTCATGATGTTTATGTCATGATACTCTGATGCCATGTTTTGCTTCTCATATGTTTGTATTTTAATTATTTTCTTGTTAGGCTTTGCCATGTTTCATTTGTTTCACCTAGAAGCGGCCTTTCTCACCAGTTGTTCTGCCCAGCAGACAACAGCGTAGAGGAGGGCTGATGCCACCACAGTCTTAGACGTTTTTAGGCTCACTCCCTGCGCCCTTCTTAAATTCTCTCCTAAGACAAAATAAAAAATCATCCTGTAATGTTTGGGTAGCTCTGATCCGGACGGATAAATCAGCGACGCAGATTAGCGCTAAATGTTGGGAGAGTTTCTTAAATGAAGCAGGAAGCGCTGCAGCTGCTCAGGCTGCATTCATCCACAGGAACATTTAGGATGCAGGAAATCTTCGCCTCTCCAGCTGATTTATTAGAGTAATATTTGGAGGACTAAGGGAAGAAAATTATCCTGGATCCATAGAGTGAAACATTTACATAATTTCCTTTTTTTTCCCCCCCAGAAGTGTTAAAAATCTTCTTATTAGAGCTGCAGGTTAGAATCTGCTGTGTGAGGCTGAATCAGCACTCAGTGGAAAACGCCCCGCGGTCCTCAGGGTGGGGTGGGGGGGGTTATTAAGAAGGGGTTTATCACAGAGACCTCAGCTCTGCCTCTGGGTGGCACAGGAAGCCTCCTCCAATCGTCTGGAGTTTTTTGTGCGTTAAAGCCGCCTGAGTGACGGCCGGACGGCGGCTGAATATGACAGCGCAATAAAGAGGAGATTTAGCGATGGAGGAACACAGAGAGGATGAGTGGATGGCTTCAAACAAAGCAGCCTCTCTGACGCCTTTTGGCTGGCGCTCTAATCCTGTTAGCGCAGGACTCGCTCCAACTCACAGCACTTCACAAATCTATACAATCCACTGGTTACTTTGGGGAGAAAGCACCACTACCTCCCCCCCCTTCCATTGAGCAAACAAGAGCACTTTTTCTGTGAATCAAAGCTAACGTCTGGATGACCCAAAGCCTGGCTCTGCAGCTCTGCTCATAACCTCCATCTCTCCGTCTGCGGCGGAGGCAGGAAGTGGAGGAAAAACCTCCACGCAGAATAAAGCTCCCATTAAATCCACCTGCAGCTGCTCTCTAATTGGGCCTGGGCAGCCGACTCAAGAAGCCAACGTCTAGTTAAGGCAACATAATTGGCCGCTCTGCTTTAGGAAAGAATGAAATAAATCAGTCCCCCGTCTCAGGTCGGCCCCGTCTCAACTGAATCCATTAGAGCAGATAATTGTTTTGGACCGAGGAGCGTTTGCTCGGCGTTGCCATAGCTGAGTGGAGGAGGGAGGGAGGGGTTGGCTGGTATCTGCTGTCTCTCTGGACGCGGCGATGGAGCAGTGATCAGAAATCAGAGGCTGTGATCTGCCAGCATTTATCAGCTCGGAATTATTGACTGGATCCCTGATTTTGGATCCAAACATCCAGATGAGGTCCAATCAGAGCCTGCAGAGGCGTAGCCAGAAAATCCGTATAAGGGGGGCCAGGGTATAACCAATGTACACTAGTAGATGTTCTAACAGGAAAATTAAAAAGCAAAACCTCATTTTTAAAATAAAGACAAACTATACTTTCCTACAGCGTTTGCTAACATATAGACGCATATATTTAAACATTTGTGCTTTCTAAATAAAAGGTATAGTGGATAAAATTCTTTCAGAATTGAGTTCTGGGGCGAACAATGTTTCATTTTCATTACTTACCTGCTTTTATCTATAATCATTCTGCAAAGAAATGATATTTACAAGTCCTTATAGCTACATAAGTTGAATATTTTATACGTTTTTAATAAAATTGTTATTAATCTGTGACTCCTAGATGACTTGCAGGGACATAATTTTATTTTTATCATTTTACTCCATATATAACGCAAAATGTAGTTCTGAAAAGAGCATGAATTCTGTACTTATCTGTAATGTTAGTACACTGATGTGTATAATTAACCACAAAATTTAAATAGCTTTGAATCACCTAAAAACAGTTCATAATTAAATTATTTCCCGTGTTGTATTTCCGTACCCCTCCCTCGGTGACCTCTATATTCAACCTATTCTCAGTATGAGTGCGTATGAAATCGTACGAAAAGTTATACACCGTAATTTCGTACGGTGTATAACGCATGCGCATATGACGCACCATTCACGAATATAGAATATAAATTACAATTAGCCCTAACCCTAAGATATAAAACAGCAAGCAACGTAGTTAGAGACATGAATAAGTAATTATTGCACTGTTTTTCCCATTTTTACGTCCGTCCGCGGATCTGCTTTTTTTTCCGTCTGCCAGCGCATGCGCACTGATGTGGTTTTTTGAGGAAAAACGTCCAAAACGTACGAAATACTGTGCATAACTTTTCGTACGATTTCATACGAACTGATAATGAGAATATGTTGCTCTATTTCGATTGCTTTTCATTGTGCTCGTAGCGATTTTTGTTTATTTATGTACCTTTTTTTTCTCTCTATATACATATATATGTTAATTACCACTTTTTATTATGGTTATATTGCCTCTTTTTTGTGTTGGCGCTGTATTCTGGAAAATCTTATCAAAAATAAAGTACAAATAAAAAAAAATGCTTTGAATAATCCACTTGAGTGTATTACTGCTGCCAGCGTGCCTAAAGTGGGACGAAGATGTTGTGGAAGAGGACGCCATGGCGACAGAAGCTTGTTTGGTGTAGAATCAAGATGCTATGACCAAAAAAATTTGATTGACAGATGACCGTTGACATATGATTGGCTGAATTTAGGTGTTCAGGCTGACGTAGAACTAACTGGCCTGCAGATAACGAAAAAAAAAAAAAATAATAATAATTTTAACCCTATAATGCCAAATGTATCATATTTGATACATACGGTTTCTGAAATGTTTTGCGTTTGACACCTTTTGCATAATTTAATGATAAAAACTCAAAATCCTATTGTACACAATCAGATATACCTGATAACAGCCAGTAGAAGACTACACAAAAAATAATCTTGAGTTATCGCATAGTAATAAATTATTAATATCAAAAATGTATTTCTGCTTTTTCTTTTTACATATTTTGTTAAAAGGCCAAATAAGGACTTCAAACCAAAAAAAAAGTAAATTTCTGTTTTGTTTTATTCTTGGATCGGGTTAAGACAGGATTTTTATTTTTTTTTTTATCGAAATTGTCTGATAAAGAGTACATTTATATACATGTTTAAGCCAGAATGAAATCATTTAAATATGATTTCCCTACGACTTGAAGGCACTCAAGTTTCAACCTGTGCATCCTTCCTCTGGATCAAAGCATCAGAACCAAAGTTCGGTTTGATGGATCCTCCTGGTTTTTCAGTCCCACATCGATGTTTATTCTGGCTTCGTCGTCCAACGTGAAAAATAAAGTTCCTCCTCATTTACGTCAGCAGCACTTCTCAGCTTCACACCACAAAAAGGGAAAGTTTAGTTTGTTCTTTATGAAAATAAAAACATTTTCGGGTTTATTAACTGATTAACTGTTTGGGCTGGAAGATTCTCACCATAAAAGATGTTTCAACTGAATTTAATCCAGAATGCATTTGGAGTCTGGGTGAAATGCATTATGGGATTGATGTTTGGATTTAGATAAAACCTGCATTAACAGAAACGTTCCCTAAAAGGACAATGTTTGCCTAAATAATCTCTCACTCCTCATCACAGAGAGTTAGAACCAAATTTATGTTTTAATTAAAGCCCAAACCTTCGTTACCACCTGGTTCCCGCCTGTTACCTGCAGGCTGGATAGACAGAAAAACCTTCTTTTATTCCCTCCATGATCAATTTGCATTCACTGTGGCTTATATTTAATTTTTCTTACTCTGATATTTTCGAATTATTTCCAGGTCACGCTGTGCACAAAGAATTTGGTGCAGAATGGAGCCACTTAATGAAGACATTAAACTTATTGTGTGTGTCTCAGCAGCTCATGTGGGCTACGGTGCATCATTAAGATAAATGACATATCGCATCCTCTGCCAAAACCCCGACCCCCCCTCACACACACACACACACACAGAAACAGAGCCGTCATGGAGCTTACGGTTGTGTTTTAGCAGGAGGACCATTTTCTGTTTACCCCTCTGGCTCTCCTTGTCTCATTCTCTCTCTATCTCTCCCTGCATCTCTTTTTCTCTTTCAGCACAAAACAGCAAATTGCTCCATTTCTCACTCACTCCTCTTTCCTCCACCGCTCATCCAGTCATCTGGTTATTAACTCCAAACACATTAAACCAACACAAGCGCCGCCATATTCCCCAGCCTCCCTATAAACACAGGCGTATACACGACCTGAGCGCCCAGACCGACAGCAGCAACCACACAGCTCCATGTTGGATCCAACCGACACCAAAACTGCGGGGATTATTTAAAGAAACCGAGCTTCCATCCAAATCATGTCTGGCAGTTTGTTGGGTTTTGGCTTCAAACGAATCTAAACGGGCTTAAAGGGATCCGCTGAAGTTTGGGGAGTTTGGACTCCTGGCGTCTGCTGCAGGAACTCGGTTCTTCAGGCTCTCAGATGATGAAATATTAATAATGAGAGGAGGATTAAACCAGTTAACTGGATCTGAGCCAGAGCTCCCAGTTTGATCCTTTGTTGAATCATTTATTTATTCCTCGTCATTCGACTTCGGCCCAATTCTGATTTACGGTTCTACTAAGCAGCTCAGAGAAACGGGTTTGGGCCACAGCAGACGGTCGAGAACATTAAAATTGTAGGGAAATCACATTAAATGTCAAATCATTCTGGCTTTAACATGTATATAAATGTACTCTTTATCAGATGATATTGTCCAAAAATTTAGAAAATTTCTATTTTTCCGTTATCTTATGCAGGCCAGTTAGTTATACGTCAGCCTGAACACCTAAATTAGTCCAATCATATATGAACGGTCATCTGTCAATCAATTTTTTTCTGTCATAGCATCTTGATTCATCTGTCGCAGCTAATATACGCAACGGTTGAAATAAGAATAATTTCCTTTCCCATTGAGTTCCATCCCAGTGTTCACGGGGATGGACGTCTGTGTCTTCGGCAGGAGTAGAGCTAACAGAACTGGCAGCGTTGCGAACATCTTCTTCCCCGCTTTCCTTCTCTAAATAAAAAATGGATGACGGAGGAAACTCATCCACGACCTCTTAACATCCACCTAATTTTGGGTAATCCTCGCCTATTTTGCATCCCCAAATAGAAGAGCAAATAACTTAAGAACTGTAAGCCCAGATTAGATGTGCAATACAATATTTGAAAGCTAACACCCTCTAGTTTATGAATAAAAATTGGGTGAGTAGAACACAGACTAAGCTGCATCACCTCAAACATGACTCAACGTTGTTTTTTTTATTCTCTGAAATGTTGTATCTAATTATTACCAACTAGAGACTGACATATTTTTTTATTTTTTTGTATTAGTAACGATCACGTGATTGGGACAGTAGAGGATTAAACATTAATGGGAGCAGACGGGAGCGGGAGCAAACCAATAGTAACAAAAAAAAACTAGGATCGATGCCAAAAAATAAAATAAAATAGAAAGAAAAAAAATCCAGTACTGGCGCCGCCATTTTGTAGTTTTTTTCCTTAAAGCCTACACTATAATGCGAGTCAAAAAAACGACACAACCCAAAAACCAACAGTGCTTCCGCTCTGAGTTTCACCCGCGCTCAAAAACAACAATGGAGGGACCAACAGTTAGTGGCGAAGTCGACTTCGAAAAGTTTGAAAAAAGTGAAATCTTATTGA
>NW_015150829.1:397936-416212 GCF_000732505.1 Cyprinodon variegatus
TCCCAGTTTGATCCTTTGTTGAATCATTTATTTATTCCTCGTCATTCGACTTCGGCCCAATTCTGATTTACGGTTCTACTAAGCAGCTCAGAGAAACGGGTTTGGGCCACAGCAGACGGTCGAGAACATTAAAGTTGTAGGGAAATCACATTAAATGTGAAATCATTCTGGCTTTAACATGTATATAAATGTACTCTTTATCAGATGATATTGTCCAAAAATTTAAAAAATCTCAATTCTTTCGTTATCTTCTGCAGGCCAGTTAGTTCTACATCAGCCTGAACACCTAAATTCGGCCAATCATATATAAACGGTCATCTGTCAATCAAATTTTTTCAGTCATAGCATCTTGATTCATATGTCGCAGCTAATATACGCAACGGTTGAAATCACAATCCTTTCCTTTCCCATTGAGTTCCGTCTCAGTGTTCACGGGGATGGACGTCTGTGTCTTCAGCAGGCGTAGAGCTAACAGAACTGGCAGCGTTGCGAACATCTTCGTCCCCGCTTTCCTCCTCTAAATAAAAAATGGCTGACGGAGGAAACTCATCCACGACCTCTTAACATCCACATAATTTTGGGTTTAGAAGAGCAAATAACTTAGGAACTGTAAGCCCAGATTACATGTGCAATACAATATTTGAAAGCTAACACCCTCTAGTGTCTGAATAAAATTGGGTGAGTAGAACACACGCTAAGCTGCATCAGCTCAAACGTGACTCAAAGTCGTTTTTTTTTTTTTATTCTCTGAAATGTTGTAACTAATTATAACCCACCTTTTATTTTTAATACCAAAATTTATTTCAATGAATCTTTAACAGAGTTTCCGCGGGTCATCAAAAATCTTTAAAAGTCATTAAATTATTATTCTTTAAATTAAGGCCTTAATTGGCATTAAAATTCATCAAATGTGATTATCGATTAGCATTTAAAATGCTTTAATAAAAAAAAAAAAAGTATATAAATACAATTTATCGCAATATATTTGAGCAGAACTGCCTCCGCTTGATCGTAAAGTCGTAAGTCCAGGAAAGAAGCTCGAGACGGAGAAAAAGCTAGAGAATGGGAAATTGCAATTTTCAACAAAACTTGCTAGAAACAAGAAATTCGGGACATGGCTGCAACCTGTCGACAGTAAAGATGACAGAGGATTTTGGCGTGTATATATGATAGCCATGAGTACTTGTTGATGGGGGAAGAGCATTAAAATAGCATTAAATAAGAGTTACACATTCCTGTCTAAACCCTGTTTTTTCTAATCTAATTTCCAGCCTTTTTACGTAAATTAACCATCTGCTGTTTAAACACTGTTTGTTTAATTGTTCGTCCATCTTTATGTCAATAAAGTTTTTTCATGCATCCATTTTCTGCACGCTTATCCCAAGCGGGGTCACGAGAGACGTGAACCCGACCTCGATCAGCCTACGTCGAGAGGCGGAGTTTTTCAAACATTTTCAAATGTTCACAGTTGAAGTTTTGGAGGAAACTTTAAACCTAAAGCTAATTTAATCCCTTTTATTTCCCCCTCCTCCTCTGAGGGCTAACTCGAATCCTGACCTCGATGGATGAGGACGCTAAACCTAAGGTATCTGGATCTTGGTATCTTGGATGGACTTTTGGCGTGACCTTTCAGCTCTGATTGTAAACATTGCGACGCCCCGTCCCTGAACTACGGCATATCGCCAAAGGTTGGAGCGTATAGAGGTCAGAGATCAAAGCACCCATCAGAACGAGACGACCTGGAGGAGGTCCGGCTTCACTCATCCTGAGATCTGAAGCCATCCATTCATTTATGTACTGGAGCTGAATTGTTAAACATCTGGTAGAGATTTCATGTCAATAGCTGATTAAAGAGACGATCCCTGACAGAAACAGGTGGAGATATTCCCCCCCTGTGCAGGAAGGGGATGAGCAGGTGATTTCACCCTGATGAAACCAGAGCAAACGTCCAATTCTGAACTATTTGAACATATTTTCATGTTGTTGTTTCTGTCTTAAAGATGAGCCACCGTCAGCAGGAGCAGTCAGCTTGGATTTCATTCAAACTGAGCTTCTTATACCAACAGCTGGAAAGATTTATCAAGATGGGGCTAATTTCACCAAGAGGAGAAAAATAAATAAAACAAACTTCAGTACGATTTGATAGATTTTAATCCTGCTTCCTTCAGCCTCTGATCTTCAAACCTGTTTTTCATTATTGTTGAAATAATCTGTCTGTCTGTGGTTAATAATGAAAACTAAAGAGGTAAAATAGATCTGATGTAATTAGGAAGATTAAAGGTGTAAGTATGTTTATTTATCGCCGGAGTTAATGTGACTAAAGATCTCAAAAGAAAATGTGATTTTAAAAGCTTCAGTTAAAAGGAATCAAACTGGGTGGATTCTTTTTTCAAATAAAAGATCACAATTTGGGGAAATTAGAGGGAAGTTTGTCCATTTAAGCTTCATTATCAGAAATAGACCTGACTATCATCAGCATAGATGCATTACCTGATCATCTACAGTATGATTATATCATAATTTCTTTCATTTTACAGTTTAATCTTGATGTTTATCATTGTTAGGTTTAGTCTGTGAGGCAGACACCCTGTCTACTTTTAAGGCTAGGCTTAAAACTTTCCTTTTTGATAAAGCTTCTAGCTAGAGTGGCTCAGGTTATCCTGAGCTATCTCTATAGTTATGCTGCTATAGACTTAGACTGCTGGAGGACATAGGGACCCCTTTTTCATCATTCTGCTTCATTCTATCTCTATTCTCCCACTCTGCAGAATCTGTTAGTTCAATCTCAACGTTCTGCTCCCAGACTGGATGATCTGGTGAACTGCAAAGTTTCTTGAGATGACATGTGTTGTGAATTGGCACTATAGATAAACTGAATTGAATTAAATTAGAAACCTTTTATGGCTTCCTGATTCTTGGTTGGATGCATGAAGCCCTTTTAGTGACAGATGGGTCAGATTTCCATGTTCACAGGTTCAGGTTTCTAAAACCAAACGCATCTAAGCGTTTTCCTCGGCAGCGTTTCATCAGCTGGAGGAAAACTTTAGGTCACAGTCATCATTTTTCAGAAAAATAACACTGACATTCACAACAATTCTCTTGTTTATCATGACAGATTATAACAGATTAACTCCTGTTCAGAGAGTGGATTTAGAAAAGGAGCCGTGTTGTTTTCTAATCCAGCAAACAAGCCTTATTTCTCAAAGCTTCATTTTTTATTTTGTGTTTTCTGCTAAATTTCCTCAGAGAGTTTCTCTGGTATTGATCTTTTCATGTTGTGTTCTCCTCTTCCGTTTGCCCCTTGGTTCCTTTTAGGAATTAGAGAGAAATCAACTAAAGAGGATGCAGACGAAACAAAGGAGAAAAAAAAGCAATAGAGTTGCAGGTTTTTCTCTTTTTACAGCTGCAGCTGTGAAGGTAACATGTTTCCAAACAGCTGCTGTACATACAAAGTGTATCTGGGTCATTAGGAGCAGAACCAGGAGGCCTTTTTGGTCCCAAAAAGCTGAAGTGTTGTTCCCCACAGCAGAACATAGCAGAGCAGGAGAGGAAAAGCTGCTAAAGATGAGGCCTTAGTGAGCCGGGAGAGAAGAGCTGGTGCAAACTAAGGCCGGCTAGAGCTCAATCAGAACACTTTGCACATCTAGAGTGCATAACGATGGCCGCATTGGAGACACTGGATGAGTGGATGATTCCTGGAAGGACGCTGTCTCCAGGCTCTCATGAGCTCCAATGACTCACAGTTACAATGGGCCAGAAAGAAGAGCCAATGAACTATCAGAACCAGGAGGACTCCTCTAACCAGCTGGCAACTAGTTAAGGCTTCAAAATGTCGTCTCAGTCTGAGAAACCATCGGCGTTCCTGATCAGCGTTCTCCTAAAGGTGTCTGAGAACCAATCAATAGGGAGTCCTGGTTGGTTCTGGACCAACTCTCCCATCTTTGGACCATTTTTTATTTATCTTTTGGGTTTTTAATTCAAACTGAATTAGTTTGTTCCTCCTCAGGTGATCATCTGCAGGATTTCATGGGTTTTTAACATCTTTGTCTAAGTTTAACAGCCGTTTCTTATCCTCATTTTTATTTTAACACCTTATAACAGAGGTAAGCAATTAAAAATCAGCCGTGTCCGAATAAAGAAAATCAGCCATCAGTAAAGGTCCGCAGACATTTATAATTCTAATCTGTTACTTTAAACAGAATTTAACACTGAAATAGAATGAGGTGTTTATACATTCATGTAATACGTTGAATTTTTAAATAGAAAATATAAAAAATCGATAATTTTTCCTTTTTAAAAAGTAGAGAACAACAATTTTTCAGTTTAGTGTATAGACAATTTCCTGACTCACTTTTTAAAAACGTTTTTTCAAAAGCATGTTTTCAAAATCTAAAACTTTTCATAAAAATAAACTCCTGAAAACCAAGTTGAGCCAAAAGTCTAAAGTTCGCTAAATATTTGTTGCTTCCCATATGATTGAACATAACTATTAAACATTTACAAACTCTAAAAAGGTAACTAGGACTATAAAAGGAAACCCGATTAATATATTTATGTTAATAGTTATTTTACTTCTTAATACACTGGAAAAATGATCTAGAAATGAGTACAAATATCTTAAATGAAGTGAATTTACACGTAATTTGAGTAGGTAAATGAGATGAAGAAGCAGGGTTAGACGATGAAGATGAGTTTTTATTTATAACATATTTAATATGGATGAAATCTATATGTAAAGATGCGTTCATGTTCCTTCTGTTGTTGGCAGAACATCACCTCATCCGCAAACATGGTGCCAGTTACAGACTTTCTAACTCCTTTCATTTCTGCTTGCATTTTAAGCATGCAGGACATTGGCACGAAGAAAAAGCTATTTTTAATGTTTATAAAGCTTGCAGATCCTTTACAGCTTCAAAAAACCTCTGCTGTTAAAAGGGAGTTTTTCCTCTCCACTGTCGCTACAAGCATGCTTAGTGTGAGGGATTGCCTTCGAGTCAATGAGTCGATGCAATCAACTGGTTTTCCTTAGATAGAAAACTTTGAATCAATTTGACTGATGATGTGGTAAACTGTAAAGTGTCTTGAGATGACGTGTGATGTGAATTGGCGCTATAGAAATAAACTGAATTAAATTTAATAGAAAAAAAACAAATCAAAAGTTAGAAGAAATAAAAAGCTTGTAAAATGTAAACCAGTCCTTCCGTTAAATCTTGTTTTATAAATCTAAAATCTTTCTGAGGTATAAAACCAAGATGCTGCAGGTGATGAAAAGGGTCCAGCAGCTTCTCTGGAGACACTTTGAAACTTCAGATGAGGTTCTGGGTCTGATGGAGGCGTCACGTCTCTCCTGTCAGTCTCCCTCTCGGCGTGTCTCATTACAAGTGTCATCAGCGCCCACTCTGCTTGATGCGTGTTAATACGGCGCCGCCATTGTCTGCCCATTTGTTGCTGCGTCTCTATTGTTTGCTCTCACACTTGACAAACTCATCAAAGGGAGGGAAAAAAAGAAGGAACGGGAGGGAAAATGGCAGCAAATCACACAGTTTTCGCACAATTGACTCTGCAAGTCTGGCAGGGCGCGTCTTTGTCTTCGAATGGTCCAAACAATATGAGCCGGCCGGTGTGGTTCTGAGATCTGTTCAGACATTAACCATCCTGGAATGAGCAGCAGCCTCTGGAAGATCTGCCTTTTCTGTGTCTGTCTGCACCTGTGTCCCCGTTCTGAAAACTGTTTTCAGTCCGGAGTAACCAGAGGAGGAGTAAAACCCAACCAGTGCAGGGAAAGATGAAGATATGAAGAGGAGAACATGGACACAAACAGCAGACATACAGACATGATGGAGCAGACGGATCACATCACATCGAGACGAGCGGTACCTTTGCTCTGTGGAGGGTTCTGGCTGCGGTCTCGGAGGATGTTGATCTGGTAGACGGCTCCGTACGGCTCAAACAGCTCCTTCAGCTCCTTCTCCGACCAGGAGCGCGGGATCTGACCCACAAACATCTTGATGGCGTCCGGGTCCGGCTGATCCGAATGCTCCAGTGCCCCGTTCATCTTCCCGGCCGTGCCGTTACTGCGGGACAGACAAGAGAGATGGCGTTAGTCTGATACCAGAAGCTTCACCTAGACCAGGGGTAACACACTAAAAATCAGCAGGGTCAGAATAAATAAAATCATCAACCAGTTAAGGTCTGGAGACAGTTTCAATTATAATCCGTTACTTTAAACACTGAAATAAAATGAGGTTTTTATGCATCCATGTTATACATTGAAGTCTACGGAGCCCCTAAAGGGACATGGAGGGAAAAAAAAGAACTTTTGCGAGATTCCGCAATACTTTTGCGAGATCCCGCAATACTTTTGCGAGATCACGCAAAAGTATTGCGGGATGTTGCAAAAGTTCATTTTTTGCAAGATCTCGCAATACTTTTGCGAGATCCCGCAATACTTTTGCGAGATCCCACAATACTTTTGCAGGATCTCGCAATACTTTTACGAGATCCCGCATTAGTTTTGCGAGATCCCGCAATACTTTTGCGAGATCCCACAATACTTTTGCAGGATCTCGCAATACTTTTACGAGATTGCGGGATGTCGCAAAAGTTCATTTTTTGCGAGATATCGCAATACTTTTGTGAGATCCCGCAATACTTTTGCGAGATCCCACAATACTTTTGCGAGATCTCGCAATACTTTTGTGAGATCCCGCAATACTTTTGCGAGATCCCACAATACTTTTGCAGGATCTCACAATACTTTTGCAGGATCTCGCAATACTTTTACGAGATCCCGCAATAGTTTTGCGAGATCTCGCAAGAGTTTTGCGGGATCTCGCAAAAGTTTATTTTCCCCCTCCACGTCCCTTTAGGGGCTCCGTAGAAGTCTTAAATACAAAACAAGAAAAAAAAAACAAAAAAATGTTTTCCATTTTAAAATCTAAATTGTTTTTTGAAGTAGAGAACAACAATCTTTCAGTTTGGTATATAGAAAATTTTCTGATTTACATATTTTATAAAACACCCAAACTGACAGTTTGAATTTTTTCAGATAACAAGCGGTAATTTACAAATGTTTTAAATCAGGTTGGGTCCAGATCTGGACCACCGTAATCCATGACCTCTGGTCTAGGATAACAGACTGTCTCCAACCTTCATCTAAAGTCTTCCTCAGATTGAGCACAGATCAGATTAGTTTCCACCACAGGAGGCCATTTTTGGTTTGATTAGAGCTCAAAGTTTCTGACTAAATCAGTGCTACAAACCAAGTATAAGCATTAAACATTCAGCACGTAAAACAACTAAGTGAACATTTTATCTCCACCTTAATTCAGAATTCAGTCAAATGGAAAACCACCCGGATAAAATGGGAAGAAGAACTAGACATGGAATGGTTCTGGAAGCAGCTCCTGATGGTTCCACTTCCTGGGACCTTTTATGGACTTCCTGTGGTCAGAAAGCACATCTGACCTTCATGTTTGCACTTCTTTAAAGTCCTCCTTTATCGTTCTTGGACTAAATGTGAAACCCGCTGACAGAGAGTGGAGCTGTTTCAGTTTCACTCAGGTCCGACCGGCTAATGGCTCCTTTCACTCAGCATGTCATTCCAGCAGACGTATTCAAACAGCCCAGGTCACAGAAAAAACACATCAATTACCAGCTGCTCCCCTACAGTGATTTTAAATAATTGCAATAAATTAGACGTGAGACGGCTGTGATGTCAGGGAGAAATATCCCAACTTCTACAAGGTTGGAGAGAAAAATATCTGTAGAAGGAAAACAGTCTGAATCCATCAGAACGCTGCAGCTAACTTAGAAACAGCCAAATCTGTCAGATGAGGACCACAAATTCTACATTTTCTGCCTGTGAAGCATCCTTCACACCATTACAGGGACACAGAGCCAGCAGGAGCCGCACTAATAAAGCTCTCTGGGGGGCCGCCGCAGACCCTCGCTGCCGGGAGAGGCAGCTTTCAATTCCCGCTTTACAGCAGGCAATTTTTATACACAGCGACCTGACACATCAGCAAACTGACATTTCACCGAGGAGCTAAATGTGGTTTTCTGATGGCAGAGGATCCTCAGAGCCTCACCAACTCACATTTCATTCCTGCTTCCTGCCAGCCAATCAGATGGCTGGAATTAGAGACGACAACCTGATGAAGATCAAACTGAGCCTCAGATGGTTTTTGGTCTCAGTAGCTCAGAACCTGCTGATCCACTGGGATCTTACTGGTGTGGACAGTTAGAACAGAATGGGCAGACTGGTCCAAGACGATTGGGAGGCCCCAATATCTCAGACGGCTGTCCGTTTCCTACCAAGCCATGCAGAACATCGACTACACCAGATGCAGCGTGCATCAGATGGGAGCGGCAACCCGAGGCTGGATATCTACAGAACTGGATGGTTATATGTTGGAGGACTGAGCTGATGAGTCCGTTTCAGCTGCAATGTTTAGAATCTGGAGTAAACACATGAAACCCAGATCCATCCTGGACACTATCAGCGGTTCTAGCATTGGGTTGGGGTGATAAGCTATGGGGCTATTGGTGCTAATCTATGGGGGATATGGGTGCTAAGCTATAGCAGGTATGGGTGCTAAAATATGGGAGCTCTGAGGCTAAGCTATAGGAGCTAGGGGAGCTAAAATATGGGAGCTCTGAGTCTAAGATATAGGAGCTATCGGTGCTAATCTATAGGAGCTAGAGGAGCTAAAATATGAGAGCTCTGAGGCTAAGCTATAGGAGATATGGGTGCTAAGATATGGGAGCTATGGGTGCTAAGCTATCTATGGGGGCTATGGTTGCTAAGCTATAGCAGCTTTTAATGCTAATATATATGAGCAATGGTGCTAAGATATGGGAGCTATGGGTGCTAAGCCATCTATGGGAGCAATGGATGCTAAGCTTTAGGAGCTATGGGTGCTAAGATATAGGAGCTATGGGTGCTAAGCCATCTATGGGAGCTATGGATGCTAAGCTTTAAGAGCTATGGATGCTAAGCTTTAGGAGCTATGGGTTCCAAGCTATGAGTGCTAAGATATGGGGGGGCTAAGCTATGGGTGCTATGGGGGCTAAGCTATAGGGGCTATAGATGCTTAGATATTGGGCTATGGGTGCTAAGCTATAGGAGCTATGAGTGCTAAGATATGAGGACTATGGGTACTTATCTATAGGAGTTATGGGTGCTAAGATATGGGGGCTATGAGTGCTAAGCTATAGGAGCAATAGGTACTAAGCTATGAGTGCTAAGATATGGGGGCTAAGCTACGGGTGCTATGGGGGCTAAACTATAGGGGCTATAGATCCTTATATATTAGGCTACGGGTGCTAATCTACAGGAGCTATGAGTGCTAAGCTACGGGGGCTATGGGTGCTAAGCTATGAGTACTAAGACATGGGGGCTAAGCTATAGGAGCTTTGGTTGCTATGATATGGGGGCTAATGTGTGCTAATCCATAGGAGCTATGGGTGCTAAGCTATGAGTGCTAAGATATGGTGGCTATCATCTGACCAAGGTTAGCAATGCTGGATATAAAAGTAAAAACACTCAACAGTTCTTTGCAAATTGATTACAAATGTGTTTAACTATCAACCAGAGTTCATTCAAGCCTGACTTTCCTCAAGATCAACATTGAAGCTAACATTAGCTGTGCTTGTACAAAGTTCCATATTTAACATGTATCAACTTAAAGCAAAAAGCGGTCAGAACACATTCATGACTGTTAAACTAAGTTATTTAATGATAACTTATAGTTTTTAAGTCAATGAGAAACCTTTATAGCCTAAAGATGCTTCGCTAACGCTACTATTGGAGCCAGGAGGAAAACAGTCCAGTCTCAAGAGGCGGGATTTTCTGAAAAGTAGCCAATCACAGGCGGCTTACTTTTTCCAGTGGTTCCTCCCTCAAAGTTACGTATGTTGAAACTTTTTACAGTTTGAATTTAAGCAGGACAGGTTTATGTTTAAGATACTTTTAATTTATTCAGTGTTATTTTGTATTAAAGTGAATTGCTGGATAATAATTTGTTTTCCATGTGTTTACGTCACACATAAATATGCATCTAATTCAATGCAATTTCACACACAAACGGGGGCTAAAAAAAAAATCACCACACCGGGAGGGGTAAAGGCAATCGGGTCGGCTGGCACGCACAGCAACCTAGGCAACGCTAGTCATCAAGTGTGTGGAAACCTAGCCATGTGCGGAGAGAAGGAGCATGGACTCATGCCTCCAACATACGAATGTTAAAAATGCGCAACGAGAGCCAGCGAAGTCTGTGGTCTGTTCAAAATGGCAAAGAAGCAGTCGGATAAAACCCAGTCTATGTTCATTTATTGCTCCATTTTCTCTTTGTTATTCTGGGCATTAGGGAGGAATTGTATTATCTTAAAACAGAGAAACAAAGCCTAATCCCAGGCTTGGTCCACTGACAACACTAATGCCACGTTATAAAGCTCAGCAAGTGAAAGGGTGAGAGCAAAGGAAGAGAGCAGGAAAGGGTGAGGAGGAATATAAAGAGAGACACATCCAGACCTTTGAACGCGGGCCATCCATCTTTTGCAGAAGGAGCCGAGGCGCTCAGCAGAAACGCCCCATTCCTTAAACGACTTAAAGGACATGTCAAATAAAGACGCCAGAACCGGGGAGGGGAGTCAACGAGCAGAACCTGCACTAACAGTCCTCAGGGCATTAACCGTTCCCCGCTAAGCTGTCCGATAAATCGCCTGGGCCTGCGCGGCGAAGGAGCCCCCAGGGATGCGGCTGACGGTGGGGAGGAAAGGGAGGAAGGGAAGGTAAATGACGGCTGCAAACTGCAGCTTTTCCTCTGGATCTCCTAAAAGATGGAAGGAGGATGGAGCTGAGGAGCCCCGGCGGTCGCTGAGGTCAGACTGCAGGACATCATGCCTTCTCCCTCCGACACACAGAGCCGACGTTTCAGAAGGAAAGTGAAAACAATCCCTCATTGTTGGCTGTGTGTGTGAGGCTCCAGGGTTCGAATGAGTCCGAGGGGCAGACGACACAATAGGCAGTGTCAGAGGAGCGCCTTCCTCGTCCAGGACACTGGGCAACATTCACTCTGCCTGCTAACACAATAAATAGCTTCACCCTGGAAGCTGGAAGGCGTACCCACGCTCACAGAGCTATCTTGTCTAGATTGCATGCTCCATCTTTTCCCGTGGGGGGGTTGGAGTAGGCGACTCTTCCTAACCATGAAGGAATGAGCGTCCCTGTGGCCAAAACCGACAAGGTGTTATTGTAGACCCGCAGAGCTTTAGTGTGCGAGGACATGTTTGCAGAAATGTGTGAAGCTCAGCAGGAATGTGTCCTGGGGCTCGGATTAAGTCGTTGAGTGGATCCAGTGCTGCCGCCGCTTCTCCATCACCCTCCCCTTTTCCCTCTTCTTCCTCTACTTTTCTATCTCTCCCTCTCAATTTGAGCCAATTGTCTGCCTTAATGGCTTAAGTATTGCTTCCATCACTCCAGCGTCCCTGCAGCACCGGGGCCGCGGCTGAGGGCTGATCTACACTCAGAGTGTGCTCTGTCACACTGGAAGAAAAGTGTCTGGATGGGTCTTTGAAGCAGCTGCTGAGGGCTGTTATTCCCACATCTGATGCATCACACAGGAGGCTTGTTCAGCCCAGCTGAAGCTTCACTCCACTGACCATGAAACCTTTTGTTCCAAAGCTCCTCTGAACAGCAGCTCTGCAAGAAAACACCAAAACGTTTTAGAAAGAAGAGCCAATTTAGCAGCGGTGATCTGTGACCTTGGTAAGACCACGTTATCACAGGAAATTATTACAGTAATCTGCTTTAAATAAAATCTGAAAATGTGAAAAAAAAACAATGTTGTCCTGGAGGAGCAGCCTGGAGGACGGGTAGTTGATTCCAGGAAGCTTAAATAAATCGGAGTTACTCTGGAAGTTAATTCATATCAGGCAAAATCTACAGGATATTACTGGTTTTGATTAAATCTGCAGGTTGTTTGTTATTCAAATCAATTCAGTTTATTTCTATAGCACCAATTCACAACACATGTCATCTCATCTAAAATTTAACCAGATCATCCATTCAGATTGAAGATTTCTAACTAATGAAAACCAGTTGAAAGCAATCCCTCACACTACACTGGAAGAACGATCTAGAAATAAGTGAAAATGTCTTAAAATAAGTGTATTTACCCTTAATTTGAGTAGGTAAATGAAATAGTTTGACAGTGAAATTAGTATTTTTTACTCTTAAAATAAGATTAGATTGTATGCATTTAAAATAAAACAATGCATATGTTTTCTTATTTAAGTGTAAATGTTCTCGTTCCATTGGCAAGATGTCTCTTTTACCTTCTAAATCTAAGAACAAATGCGCCTATTTTAAGAAAAAATGACTTATCTAGATTTTTTCCAGTGTAAGCATGCTTGTAGCGACAGTGGAGAGAAAAAACTCCCTTTTAACGGGAAGAAACCTCCAGCAGATCAGGCTCAGTGTGAGCGGCCATCTGCTGAGGCCCACTGGGGTTCAAGGAGACAGAAGCAGACATAGAAAAGGCAACTGTAGAAGGCGGCCAGGCAGAGGATGAAGAGAGACCATCCAGACAGTCATAGTCAGAGAAACAGGACTACACTGAAAAACAACCTCTGTAAACAAAGGTGTTGATGGCAGCAGCACAGCTGATATTTCTCTCCAGGGTGGAATCACATTAGCGACACCATAAGTTGAGCTAGCATTAAGGTTATGCTACCTCAATGAATGAAAATCCAAAATTCAGTTGAAATCCTTAACCTTATTTACTAAAATGCACAGAATATGTGATAAAGAAATGTCCTACAACCACCTTTCTGCATGAGCAAACACTCATGTTTTCTAGTTTTCAGTCTGAAGCTGCAAAACAGCCCAGAAACAACAAGCAGATGAAGAAAATGGGGCTCCAACAAGCTCCACAGTCTGCATTTACCAGCTCCGCTGGCCTTGTTCACAGCTGGAGCCCAAAAGGCAGCAGGACAGAAATGTGCAACATCCGCCAGCAGGAAAAGAGACGGAGGCAGGTAAAAGTGTGCAGATGAGCCGGGGCGAGGAGTAAGCACAGCTCAGAGCTCAGCGTGTGTCCTCCCTCAGAAAGCGGCACACGTGCATTTACAGGGATCCCACATGCGTTCACGCACGAGCTGCAGTTCAGGCTGGCTGCGCTGATCCCCTGCTGCTGCTTCCTTCTGTTTCTGCTCCAAAGCGCACATCCTCTGACTTCCTTAACCCTGCGAATGCAGCACGCTCAAACACATGACAGAGAACTCCTCTCCTCTCTGCACCGACACACAGCGCAGCGGGTTGGGCCAGGCTGCCACATGACTCCTCTCGTTGGCAGGATGTTGGTGGGGTGTGTAACAGGCCCACAGAGAATCTAATCTTGTTGACAAGCAGAGTGAGAACCATCGTCCCCCCGCCCCCCCTCTTAGGAGGCACAGCGACCAAGGTCAGAAGCAAACACCTCAGCACACTGATATGCCCTCACCCAGAGAGAAGCATCCTCAGATTCCCAGGATATGGGAATACAGAAAAACCCAAATGTTCCGCTGGTTGATGAGAAATCAATGGTTTCAGATCAATGGTTTAAAATTAGCAGCAAACATGATGAACCCAGAGAAACATCTCTAAGGCCGATCCAATGTTACAGTTTTATCTAACAGAACCTTTTCTTTCAGTTCTTAACTCACATTAATACAACTAGGTTTCATAGGCTGTGTCCTAATGTCCTCCCTCATCACTATATAGCAGTTACGCCATTTTAAATGTGCGTCCGGACGTCTAGTGGATGAAAAAGTAGTGGCCTTAAAATTTCCCACAATGCACCTTGAAAAGTAATGATCATCCATCCATAATCCATGGTCACTAGATGACCAGATATATCCTGGATTGCTTTGCAAGAGCTCTAAATAAAGATAATGTTTTGTTTTATTTAAGCTAATTTTGTTACATAAATCATCAAAATAATTTGTTTTATCCAGAGAATTAAGAAATAAGTAATTTAGTTGCGTCTGAAGGTCCGTCCCAATCTCTATATAGTGGTTACGCCATTTTAAATGAGTGTCCCAATGTCTAGTGGATGAAAAAGTAGTGGCTTCAAAATTTCCCACAATGCACTAGGAGAGCAGATATATCCCGAATTGCTGTGCGAGAGCTCTCCTAGCAAAGCATCATGGGATTTGTTATAGCGGGGACAAATAAAGATGGCGCACACACAATGCGGGGAGGCGGAGTTACGTGACCGACGGCGAGCGAAAAGTAGTCATCATCTTTCTGAACGGTCAGTTAACTGAGTTCACAATAAAGTCCCCGCTTTGTATAGGGGTTGAGGGATTTAGGGCGGGCGTTCGAACACAGCCATAGCCAATCATTGTTCATTGAAGCGCATGAATAATTAACCCTTCGTAGCCAAAAATTGGGGCAGTTAAAGTGTATTTTGTGGAGCTGGTTTACAGTTCCCCTTAGTATCTCTACTTTTGTCTCTTGTCTCAACGTTTTCCAGGCCAAGGACCCGCAAACTGACGGCGAGCTGTAGCAGGGACCCCCTAATTATATATATTGTAGGAAATTGTGTTGGAAATTGGTCCTATAGTCACTCTATTACAGATGGAGTGATGTAACTAAAGTAATTTCGCCCTGGGATTATTAAAGTGTTTCTGATTGTGATTCCTGGTTGATGGGACAGGTGTTGTGAATGAAACGGTGCCCAGCTTGAAAGAGCTCCTGTGTGTCTCTTAATGTGAGCATTGATGACTGAAAGACATCTTCTGCCTCCATTTATCTGTTTTTATTACAATGTGTTGAATTCATGTTAATGTGGATTTAAAAACATTTCAATTAGTGGAAAAAATTGCAGGGGGGAATATAAAAAAAAAAGTATGATCAACCGAAACCTTTGCGTCCCCCATGGAGTACCTCTGTGGACCCCCTAGGGGTCGCAAACCCCCTGTTAAAGACGTCTGGTATAGAGAAATATTTAGGCTCCGCCCTCATGAAAGGATCAGGGCAGTTCTTAAGGGTAATGAGAAACTTTTCACTGATACGTGATCTCCTGAGCTTCGCTATTTACCTACAGAGCTGACACGACTCATGATGAGAGGTCAGAATCCTATAAAGTGGAAGATCTCACCATCTTAACCAGAAAACATCCTCCTTTTGTATTACTGTGCATCTTTTTTCTTTCTTTGATCCCCTGGCTTTAAATATGTCTGTTAATGTTTGCCATTCACACTGCAAAAACGACCTAAAAATAAGTCAAAAATGTCTTAAATTAAGTGCATTTACCCTTAATTTGAGTAGGTAAATAGGATTAATTCCCAATGGCATGAGGAGTTTTAGTCTTAAAATCACTATCATCCTACTACAGTGTGTTGAATTCATGTTAATGTGGATTTTAAGACATTTCAATTAGTGGACAACATTGCAGGGGGGAATATATAAAAAGTATGACCGACTGAAACTTTCGAGACCCCCATGGAGTACCTCTGTGGACCCCCTAGGGGTCGCAGACCCCCTGTTGAAGACCTCCGATCTAGACTATTAATACCAGGAGGTGAAATGCAGCTCCAGATGAGCTGAGCGTGTGGTGATGTCACGAGTATTTTCTCTTCCAATTAATCCAGATTTATGCTGCGTGCTCAAGAACATACTTGGCGAGGACACCAGTCCATTGTTGCGTTCTTGTGAATTGAGAAACGAACACTATTTCTCTTCATGGATGTCGCACAATATGCAGAACTCACACTAACCTTATTCTAAAGAACCGCTTCAAGAGGGAAGCAAATCTAGCTTGCAGTTCTACATCTGGTGATGATGTCAATAATTCTGAACAGAAACTAAGATTTTTAACCTTTACCACATATTTTAAATGAATAAGAAAAGAATAAAGCACAC
This sequence comes from Cyprinodon variegatus, assembly GCF_000732505.1. Classification (NCBI taxonomy): domain Eukaryota; kingdom Metazoa; phylum Chordata; class Actinopteri; order Cyprinodontiformes; family Cyprinodontidae; genus Cyprinodon; species Cyprinodon variegatus. Next base: position 413,847 of record NW_015150829.1, read on the forward strand.
TGACTAAGGAACATTACAGGGAATACTTTCTAAACTTTCCCTCAAACATGTGAGGTCACAACATTTAGAGATTAACAAGGTAGAGAATAATTCAGAAACTACTGTGAAAAGCTTTAATTCCCTCCAGAAAAAAAAACGCTTTTCCGGGTCTGAAACTTTTCAAATGCTGTAAAAAAGAAAGTGAAAACAAGATTAGCAACTTCCCCGCGGTTCACACAATACAAGCAACATGCTTTTTCACTCCCAGAGTGTGAGCTTATTCTGTCACCGACAGTGCAAGGCGAATTAGTGAGGCAAACTAAACAAGCGTCAGTCAGTAGTGACTGAATTATGTGGAACACCTTTAGTTGCTCTGTAACAGACTTACAGCAGGAGTAAACTGGCTCCCAGGGGCCCCCGTACCAGCCAAACGAGGGAGTGTGTAATGCCTGTGAATCACTTGAACATCACAATAAACAGTTTTCCACCCACATTAGGTGCAGCCCTGGCAGACTGTATGCAGCACATTTCATTTTTTAGTGTTTCTGTGCTGCAGGGCGGCGGCTTTGATGGAGCCCGCATCTGTGAACGAGTGTGACCGGCTGAAAAGGCTCGGCTCTATGTAGCGCGGTGTGATTGCCGCCACAAACGCCTTCTATGTGTGTGCGCGCGTTGTGTTTATGCGTTTACGGTTGCCATGGAGACGTGGCTGTGCATGCGAAGTGCAGAGAAAACGATCAGATAAATGTCACAGTTGCTTAATGAAGCTGCACTGGTGCCCCGACGCTCAGCTAGCTCTGCGCTAACGAGCTCCCGCACGCCGCCGCCCGCTAATGAGAGGAGACACTCGCACACAGTGAGTGAAACACGTCTCATTTGGCCCGTTTCTCATGTCTCACATTTCCAGCTTGCATTGAAGAATGGATTACAGAGTTCTCTACGAATTAAGCTGCCTGTGAGTAATCGCTGGGAATCCAGTCATGTCTGCTTTGATTCTTGGCTTGCTTCTGCTATTAGCCCTGTGCAGGAAGGACGCCTCACCTTAACTTATAGCTAACTATTCTAAAACATTTCTAGGTTTTCATAATGCAGATTTAGTCTTTGTTTGTTATCATTTTGGTTGATTGGAATATGATCAAATCATTGGTAAAATAAGCTTTAGCTCACTATACATTAAAGAAATACAACCTAAAACAGAAAACATTTACAGCTTTAGCCTAATTTGATCTCTTTTCGGCCATTATTGCATGCTGGTTGAGTTGTACTGGTCAAAGGGTTCCTTAGATCAGGATGAAAAAAGAATAACCAGCTACCAAAGGTCGTCTGCGAGGTCATCGGTGGAGATCTCTAATCAGATCTGGTTCCTAAATCTCACCTACATTTGTCTGTGCGATGACATCATCATCATGACACCCACACCATCACACCGCCTCCACCGAAAAGCACAGAGGATGTGAAGAGTTTTTGATTTCAACCCTGCTGATCTGCAGAACCATTTTCCTCCTCAATGTGGCGCCACGTTAAAGGTATTGTGGAAGATTTTGACGATTTCCCCCTCTCCACGCGTGCAAAAGCATGCACGAGCACATTTCTACTCATGCAATGCTCTGTTAAAAAGTTGTTCTTATTGCTTATACAAACTTATTGTGTCCAAACGTGGACCCTAACCCCTAAATGCCTCAATCACTGTATAAAGTGGGAACTATATAGATGCCATGTATGCCTGTACCACTAGCCAATGGCAACAGCGTGCCACTGTGACAGCAAATCCCATAATGCTTTGCGAGGAGAAAGCACTCCGATATATCTGCCACTGCTGCGGCCTTTCTTTTCTTCTCACACACTTCGTAGACACTCCGCCTTTTTCAAACAACATTAAGAAAGGTGAGGTTCAATGACCGTCTGAAACTGTAGCTCACCACAGATATACGCCTGAAATGAGCACGTAGGAAGGCCGGAATGATTGATAATTAGGAGGACCAATTATTTAGATGATCCACCCGAAAATAAAAGATTGTCCTTTATACCTTTAAGGGAAATAAACCAGAATCATCAGATTTATCACCAATGCTTTACAGCAGAGAAACAATGGAACAAACCCTAAATCCTGTAGTTTTTGGCTTCAAACCATTTTAACAGTCTTTAAATGCATTGATTGCATTATTACACAAACTAATTAATCACAAGGTTTCTTTAATTAATTTTGATTAATCACTAGCCTAAATATTATTGAAAAATACACACTGTGGCAACTTAGGCATTGCTTTTTTTTTTAGCAAATACAGGATCGGTGAATGGAACCTTTTTCGCACCTTGACTTTTAAACAATTACATGAGGTCATTTTACCTAATATTTTTTCATCTTTTAGCCAGTTGTTAAGGCAAAC